>NC_056582.1:20577421-20607421 GCF_018340385.1 Cyprinus carpio | reverse complement strand
TATTGCTTTTATACAACAGTTCAGTAAATAAGAACTTAATATTGTGTTATATTTACGACACAGTATTGTCTGTTTTTGCTCAGTTTCTGCATTTTGAACGAATCGGTTGAACCAATGAATCAATGGATCATTCATAAAGAGAGACATTTACTTAATTGCTGAATTAATTAGCCATTTGAAGATGAAAAAAAAAAATTTTTTTTTAAGCTCCGTGTTTGTAATATCTATTTCATGGTTTTCTCATGTAACACAATAGTGCCATTAAATTATCTATTGTGGGTAATTTCTCTAACATATTTGATGTGGGATTAATATGCAATTAATTAGATTAATTAATCACCACATCATGTAATTAATTAGATTAATCATTTTACAGTTTTTCACATTTGCTAAGACACTAGACATATATATATATATTCACCAAACTTAGGTGTGATTTCTTTTGTTTGTGTGTGTGAGAGTGTGTTTTACAGTATTGCAAAAATATTTACTATATACAATAAATATGTACTGTACTATATACAATAATTATTTTATTCATTTAGTAACTTTATGCACTGGACACTGTGTTTTGATGTAGTGTCTAATGAATGATCTGTAGTGTGTTTATAATTGACTAATGTGTGTATGATTTGAAAGCTTTGTTTAATTTGGAGTACAGGTGAAATGGTTTTGAAGTGATTGCTTGATTTTGTCAGAAGAGTCAGGGGTTCTTGAAGGTTTGGATATGTGTTTAAGGTTTTGAGAAAATGATGTGATGGTTTCACGAAATGTGTTTTAGCAATTCAGAAAAACTGTAATCAGTTGACAGCCCTAGACTAAATGTAAATCATCAGAACTCAATCAAACCCATCGGTGCAGAGGAACCTTCAGGAAACAGGGGCAATGTGCATCTAATTCTGACAGAAACCCTTCACACTCGTTCGGTCGGTTTGCATTGGTTTGGGTTCATCCTGCAGGTATGAAGTGCCTGCACATTTGTTCTTCATCTCGCCTCTTTATTGCAAAAAAGCCAAAGTAAAAAGTGTGTGCTCTGTTTGCCAAACATACTCTAACAGTTTGTAACTTCCCATGGTTCCAGTGTGTGCGGCCCCAGATGATCTGAGGATCGCATCTAATGCATCAGAGACGCGCAGCACATTAACACGGATTAAAGGCTTTAGAGATTCCACAGAATTCACCATCGCAATATGACATTCTGAGCACCCAACACATGCAGCATTTGAATATGCACAGCATCCTGCCATTGTTTCCAAGGAAACGCTCGTGTTGTAATTGTCGCGGCTCAGATCGATGCACTCTCACCTGCACACAGCCCTCGTGCACTTCACCATTCTGCTCTCCAACCAAAAACCCGTCCTGAAACGCTGAGCGGATCTCCAGACAAACACACGCAGACAGACAGGCCACCGTCTAGCTTTCTGTCTGTCTCGCTGGCTCAGGAAAGGAACGAGAGAAGAACATCGGATCATTTCTCCGCCTTGTCTCCACTTCTTTTAGCTCCTATTATATTCAGCCAGATTCTGTTGTGCAGCTGGACACAGTGCCAAACAGAAGAGAGAGAGAGTCTACAGGTTCCACCGTTCCAGTCTCTCTCTCCTGTTTGTGGAACTGGGTGAAAAATTGATGTGCCAGCTGCCTTTGCCAGTCATTAACATTTCTATTTGAGAGAACTGTAGCGAGAGTCTCCATCTCTACCTTGAGCTCACCCACGCAAAACCTCAGCTGCTGCGCCCTGAATTATTCTGTTTCGCATTATCTGCTAGCGCATCATAGAGGTGAGACGGAGAGAGAGACAGACGGAAACAGAGAGAGAGACAGAGACCCGTGAGCGTTTGCTCTGCAGATGCTGATTCTCTCTTTCTATTCAGATGAGGAGTGTTAGAGTCACGCAAGCAGGTGAGCATTTGTCTGAAGGTCAGCAGAGTCCATAACCTCCACAAACACACACAAACATTACAATAAATATGAGTTATACATACAACGCACTGCGAAAGCTGTTCTCACTCACTATTTCTGTATTGATTTCCAGTACAAATACAGTACACAATGACATAAGAAGTCAGAAAAACAAACCTGTTTTCCTTTTTAAAGTGCCCCTATTATACCACTTCGAATATTGCCTTTCATGCAGTTAGTAATGTAGCTGTATGTGCATGTAAACGATCGTAAAGCTGCAAGTGCATGAAAAATAGTCACTGTCTCCCAATAGAAAGAACTGACTCTGAAGAGCTGAAACAAGTCGTCAGTAATTAAAGTCCCACTCCTGTGACGGCCACAGGTCACTGCTTACACATCTGCATAATGATGTTCTACGAACAACTCGGCCCGCCCTCAAACACTGCAGCTTGATCGTGTGGAGAGACGCTGTGTGTGAATAACTAACTTCATTTTATTTTCACCAAAAGATGAGGCTGCAAAGAATCAGTTTAAATTCTCAGCAGTACAACCCCAATCTTTTTTTGTGTTCCCGTCATTTTACTAACACGAGATTCACAAACACTTGCTCTGGGAAAATGAATCAGTACCCTGTTTATATGGACCTGCTAGTTCCACTGAATCACCACCTGTAAGTTTAATAAATAATATGTTATATTTTCTATTGAGTGTTCAAACTACATACCTATGGCAATGGGTGTATCGTTTCTGACATGCGGTGAACTTGGTAGACCAATCACAACAGACTGGGCCATCTGACCAATCAGAGAAGAGTATGCTCACGGAGAGGAGGGGTTAGAAAGACTGAATCTTACAACTAATCGCTTGACAATCACTGGAAAATTGGTGATATTAAATGCATATTTTCAGAAAACGAAAGTGTTTTTTGACCTTGCATGCATGTAAACCTATTGTAGGAGACTCTCAAAACAATTTTAGGAACCTTAAAAATGGCATAATAGGGGCACTTTAATTTTTTATTTTTTTATTTTTTGACCACGCTGGCAGATATTGGTTATTAATTTCAATAAATTACTAAGGAAAAAAAGATTTTGTCTCTTCAGTATCTTGATTTAATAATGTTTAGATATTTTGACTAGATAATAAGACAAAGATACTGAGGAAGAGTGGCACTTTTTTGCTTAAAATCACAATTCTTAATTGCGAATATTGTATTTAAAAACAGAATCATCAGAATAATTGCAATTTCACATAAGCATAAATCAAGAGACTGTTAACTCTCATGGTCTGCTCGCAGATTTAGTCACAGCAAACGCACAAAAGACCGCATGGAAGAAAACAGACTGGCTGGATTACACTTTTATTTGAGCTGAATATCTCAATAGAGATCACTAAACGCCAGCGTACATGTTGGCAGATTGGGAAGATTAAGTAAACCACTGGGCAGAAAATGGATCAATTAAAGAAAAAAACTTTTTTCGGATAAATAACCAGCGAAGGTTAGGATTAGACCAGCAGTTATGATTAATAAATCGAGAGAAGCAAAAATTGTGATCACAATTGAAACACGATTCATTATGCAGCTCTATCTGAACTGAACCCACCCTGAATTCAGTTATTCTGAATAATAACACTACTGTCTTTTAGAGCTGCTTTACAGCATAATCTGTAATAAATGTTCCTGTTGATCACTGTGAAGCTGATTCGACACACTCTGTACTGTATAAAGCGCTGTAGAAATAAAGATGACTTGACTGTTTGCAGTGTGGTTAGAAGAGGCTGATCAATACTCATCTTTTCAAACCCTGAATCCTTTGCTTTACACTGTGCATCATTCAAATTCATTTCTATTTTAAATACAAACAGTTAATAAATCTGATGTTTCACACAATAATAAATCACTGTCATCTCTCAGAGACAAAAAGAAAGAGTGCCAGAAAGAGATGATTTGTGAATCGTGATTGAGCGTGTGAATCATCATAAACCCCCACAAACCACCAGTGCGCTTTCCAGAAAACAAAGCAGTCACGTGACTTACCTCACGCGCAATCATCGAATAACACACGGCCGATAAACTCCCTCCCTGAAGCGTCTCCCGCTCGTCGCACTCTGTGGACGTTTCTCCCAGAAAACGCTGAGAAACTCCACTGCTCGCTGCACTTTATAGCGGCCGAAGCTCATTTCACATCACTGCCTCTGAACAAAACCCACACGCATCATGAAATCAGCCAAACAGTGGCAGGGAGAGCTCAAACACAGCGCTGTCTGTCTGCGTCAGTAAGAGCTCAGAGGGGAAGGGGTTATTGAGTTTGAGTGATGCGTGCCGCTGGACTTGTGTTCTTTCTCCTGCTGCGCTCGGAGCCGGTGACCAGCGCTAATGAGCTCTACCTTTGACGCTCACTTCATTCTGATACGCGACCCGTGGACTGACCCACCTGATACCGTCCGGGTAAACGGGTCTCGCACTCCTGAGAATCAAACAGAGAAACACATTTATAGAGAAGAGAGCAAAGAGCGGCTCTCAGCGGACAGCAGCAAACAGGAAACATCGCTGGAGAACACGGACAGTGATCATTCACCACTGAACCAGTGTCATTAACTAATGGCCTGCATAACATCATATAATGCGTCTCTCTACATGTATGTTGTGGCTTTATGGAAAAATCATGTGGACCGAAGCATTAATCTCCACAAACATAAAAGGACTCGTATATTATTCATCCGTCCAATTTATATCTGTATGATACGGACAAAGCCTGTGCAACAAACCAAACTCACATATATATTGCATATGAATTGAATACATATATATACATCCATCTATAGATCTATCTTTCCTTCCTTCCTTCCATCCATCCATATTCGTTCACTTAAAATGTCTGAATTTCACTAAATTAGATCACAGCAAAAAGTCTGTTCATTTTTAAGCAATTAAAAATATAGTGCTGAAAATGAAGAACGTATGTCAAAAAATGAAGTAGACAGGTGAGAACATCCCTGTCCAAAAGCTACTTTGGTCTTTATGTTCAACACTAGATCAATTGGTTTAACATTTAAAACTGTACAAACAAAGCGTGTTTGTGTTTCTTTCAGTGACACTTGATATTTTGTGATCTAATGCCTTCATTGGCTGCTGGTTCTGCAGGACTCACACAGAACAAATACAAGTCAAACCAGCGAGAGAACCAGAGTTTCCTTCATCTGATATTTTTTTCTTTAAGACAAACATCAGCACGATGGTTCAGTACAGATGCTGTGATTCTGACGAGTCTCCTTCAAACATTTAACACACACATGGGACAGCTCCTCAGTTGTCTGGAAAGAAGGAGAGACAGGCAGATGATAATGAAGATCCCTTATTCTGCATTCGTGCATCAGACTCTGGAGGCAGAGAACGCGCTCGTGCCCTAACACCGGCTCGTGACGCGCAGTGCATGCAGAAGAGCTGCAGAGAGAGGCACTTCTTTACTGTCAGGACGCCCGGCGTGTGTTTAATAAAAGATAAGAGAATCCAACCCAAATATTTCCAAACACACAGCACTATTGAAATTCAACACCTGAATAATTCAGTCTTCATGCTGCCTTACGGCCCATTACGCTCTGTGTTTAGCACGACTCGCATGCGTCCTACAGCAGCGGGACAGACGCGTCCGACCCTCGTTTCTCTTCCGTTCCTTATCTGTGATGCTGAGAATGCGTCTTCTTTCCGTACGAGTATGGAAATTACAGAGCGTTTCTCTATGACATCTCTTCCCAAGGAAACCAAACACATTATGTCTTGTTTAGACCCTGTAAGGTAAAACTTTCCTGGTCTTCACAGAATAAATGTTTAAGCACTGAGTGAACCCAGTGGAGCTCAGATGACGTGATGCACGTGAGCAGGAACACTAGGTAAATCTACATAATAGAGCTTAACACCTCATCGATATAATAGGGCTGTCAAATAAACATGCAAATTTGGTGCGATTAATTGTGAAAAATGTGTTAAAATGATTGAGGCATGTAATGCAGCCGCCCCGTCTAGACCTGTACCTGTAGTTATGAGCCTAAAATTAACAACAGCACAATAGTTTAATATTGTTTTCAATTTTAGACACGGTATTGTGAATATTGCATGTTTTGCTCAGTTTCGCAAATGAAAATAGTTCCAATTAAATCCACAGCAGAACTGTTGTGCGTCTCTGATAAACACACAGCAGAGATTCATTACTGAACAAATCTGCAGTTTTGAACAAATCAAGTGAATCAGTGATTCAGTGAGCCATTCAAAAAAGCACTTGCTTTGTTTCTGAATGAATCAGCTGTTTGAGCAAATCACCTAGTGGCTCTTTATATTAAATTTATATTAAAAGTATAATAACATTTTTTTTAAAAATCATCTCATATTTTAATATGCATTTTAAATAAACATTAATGGCCATTTATTATTTTTGTTTATGCAACGATTAATCAAAATATTTCTTTATAAAGCTAATTTTTTATAATGTTGATTTTTATGTTTTTCTTATTTAACATAATAATGACTAAAGAATCTTTTGGGTGGTAATATGCCAGCCAAAACTGATGTGTGATTTATTTGCGATTAATTAACCGGCACATCATGTAATTAATGAGATTATAAATTTTAATTGCTTGACAGCCCTACATTTTAGCACACAAGACAAACAAGTCAAGTCACCTTTATTCTATAGCGCTTTATACAATAGAGATTGCGTAAAAGCAGCTTTACAGTATTAAACAGGAAAATAGTTTGTCGATAATGCAAGAGGACAATAGTAAACACTCAATTATTCAGTTAAAGTCAGGTCATTGTTGAGACAGTGATGTCATCGTCCAGCGCAGTTCAGCTCTCTTCCAATAGTGTCTGTGCAATCAAGTCAACAATATTGTCTGAATAGCACACCTAGGTTCCTAACTGATGATGAGGAACTAACAGAGCAGCCATCAAGTGCTAGACAGTGTTTAAAGTTATTACATGCAGAGGTTTTTGGTCTGATAATTTACACCTCTGTTTTTTTTTGTTGTTTTTTTTTTGGTTTGTTTGTTTGTTTTTTTCCCAGAATTTAGCAGTAGGAAATTACTAGTCTTCCAGTTTTTTATATCAACTATGCATTCCATTAGTTTTGCGAATTTGTAGGTTTCATCGGGGGTGTCAGCATAACAGTTAAAGCTAACACTGTGTTTCCTGATGATATCTCCCAAGGGTAACACGTAAAGTGTGAAAAGCAACGGTCCTAGTACTGAGCCTTGTGGCATTCCATACTGTACTTGTGAACAATATGATACTTTTTATTCACTGCAACGAATTGATGATGGTCAGATAAGAATTATTTGAACCATGACAATGCAATTCCACTAATGCCAACATAGGCTAATTCTCTAGTCTATTCAAAAGAATGTCCAACGCAGCACTAAGATGGAGAGATACAACCACAATCGGCTGATAAGAGCAGGTCATTTGTAACTGATGAGAGCAGTCTCGGTACTATAATACTATAGAACACACAGATATTATGTAAAATCTTTCTTTATAACAGAGGACAGAATGAGTTTAATACTAGCATCAGGTTTGATCAGATCACTATGAGCACTGGCACTACTAGCGATGACTGACTGAAACACGACTGCTAACCATCCCATGGCTGAAGAAGCTTAAATGTGAGTGTTTAAGAGGAATGATTCCAGCAGTTTTCACTGTCTTATCTCCTTCACCTCTGAATCACCTTGCGAACCACTCTTCCTGCTGAAAAAAGCCACTTCATTACAGCGATCCCTTCCACTCAGGACCGAACGCCCTGCCACACAGACGAGCACTGACTCATTAGTGAGCTGCGCAGGCCCGACGCACGTCCATATAAGCTTGACATGTGTGGGAGGCAGAACTGTATGATTTATAATGCCGGCTCTCTCTGCACCGCTACGTTATTCCTACATCCATCACGTGGAGGTGAAATCGCCGTGAGAGGAAGCGCATCAGTCAAGCGGCTGTGAAACCGACTTCACATCACTGTTTTTACAGAGTAATGTTTCCTGCTGAGATTTCAGCCACATGCAGCGAATCATCGCTGTAAGAGTTTTTAACGAATCACCTCAAAGAGAGCTGAGCGAGAAATGAAAACGGCCATCAAATCACAGAGAAGAACTCAAAGAAGCTTCCATTAGATCACTGAAGGTCTCCATATATTCCTCATCTGTGAGCATGAGAGATGATGGACAGCCACGGCTTCAGATTCATTATTAAATAAGAAGATTGAGCTGCTCCAGTGAACACACACACAAACACGCACGCTCTCTTCTGGATATCTCTCTGTGAATTGCTGCCATGCTGGGATTCTAGTTCCTCAATATCAATCCTGGATCAATCCATTTCTGCACTCCAGCTATAACTGAGCATGTGCTAGGTTAGGTTAAGTTAGGGTTAGATACAGTGTTGGGAAAAGTCACTTTTAAAAGTAATACATAACAATATTACTTCATTTAAAAGTAACTAACTGCATTACTTGGTTACCTTATTATTGAAAGTAATGCATTACACATTATTTTTGCATTACTTTTTGTCACCGGGGCTGGGCTTGCTTATTTGTTTTTTTCATAAGAAAAAAAGAAGTGCCTCTACCTCAGAATTTACTCCTGATTTCTCATAACACAGGACAAGAGAGATATCAGTGAATAAATGGGACAACAAAGTAACTTGTGTTACTTATTAGGAAAAGTAGCTATTAACTATTTAAGTAATATTTCTTTGTAAATTTAAAAGTAATGCTTTACTAGTTATTTGAAAAAGTAATCTGATTCCGTAACTTTCATTTCTTGTAATTCGTTACCCCCAAAATTGGTTAGTTAGCTCTCCAGCTCTCTCTATTGGGGTTTACAAGTGTTTACATACGTCTGACAGACTCCATGGATGAGAGAGTGGAGAACGTCACTGTGATTTACCCTGAGAATCAGAAGATGTCCTCTGTCTCTTGCTCTCTAGTTGTGGTTCAGTCTGATCACTGCAGCTGATTCTATCATAAATCCAGGGTCTCTTTCCAAATGCTGCTGGATTGTGCAGAAGTTTATCTCGCGTAATGTAGACACTATCTCTCTCAAAACCTTCATGAATGAGTAACCAAAATGACAGAAAAGAAATCTAAGGCCATGCTGAATTCTGCACATATTCCTCCAAACCTGTACAGTTTCCTTCATTTATGTGAAACGCTCTGGACCACATCACCTTCATCTTCTCGCTCAGATGACAACCTACACAAAAAAAGGTCTGAAGGAGGAAAGGATGGAAAGATCATTCTGCTGTGCCGCAGCTCAAACCAACCGCATCCATCAGTGACAAGATTACTGCAAAAATCAAAACACATCTCAATCAGCTCACACTTCAAGCACTTCGTGTTTGGCATCTGCCGCTGAAACTGAAGATTATTACATTTGCTGTAAAACTCTTTTCAGTAATCTAGAGCTTCTTAGATCTTTATCTGAAACACACATTTGAGCTCCTGGAGTTTCTGATGACCTGAATCAGATGTGTTTGATCAGAACATGTTTGAAATGTTGAATGATGATATTAAACACATAACATTCTAAACACTGCAGTTTTGTGGTTTTCCACAGACTTACACAGCAGAAGATCAGAACATTAACCCAGTACTAACCCAACACACACGTTCACTGCTGTGCTGTTACACCATCACAAAACAAATGGCAAAAATGGTCACTTTAGGTAATCCAACAGCTCATCACTGGAGCAGTGCCCTTAAAGAAACTAATTTTATACCTTATCTACCCCTAAAAGCTGTATATGACTGCATTAGAGTAGCAATGTATATCCTTAAAGTACTGGTATGCACAGGTACCCCTGAAGAAACATTTTTTGTATATTTTATACAGTGTACAATCACTGTTAAAGCAGCAGAGCCCCTTGGAGAACCTACAGACAAATGGCAGTTCTGGGAGAAACTTACAAAGGATCATTTACATTCATGCATTTGGTAGACGCATTTATCCAAAGTGACTTCCTCTGCATTCCATGTACACATTTACATTTTATCAGCTCTTGCTAGTGCCATGATCTACTGTTTGAGTCACAACATTATCACCCATCAGTAGGGAAAAGATTTTAAGGCTCTTAATATATATTGAATACAACACTGAATATTTGAGGCTACATTATGCATGAAAATCTGGGTAGGTGTTCATCATACCCCGAACCAAATAACTTGATAAGGAAGTAAAAATAACCTGGTGGGAAGAACTACATGTGGGATGAGAAATGGACCTGAGACACGACTGAAGGTCCAGTGATGTTGAGCCGAAGACCCAGTAGAACATCTCCCACGATCAATGAGAGAAACCAGACGTGACTGCCTCATGAACCCCACACATGCAGAATAGTCCTTGTGATGATTCACTTTCCCAAAGTGATGGGATGCAAGAGTCCAGTCATGCGTGGTTCTCAACACTGACTCAGCAGCGGAGTAGTTGATCTGTGCCAACAGAGATGCTTCGGGTCTCTGTGAGAGGGACGATAGTGGGCTGATTCCAGTGGGCTCGCAGCGAAACTCACTTTACTCCAGTCGATTGTGAAGGGAAAGACAATAGAACAAAGACTGAGACATAAAGAGGCTCCTCGGTGGCTTCTCTGAGATCGCCACACACATCCAGATTCTGAGGGCAGTTTCTGATTGAATTAATTAAAAACTGAATATTTATGGAGTAATGCTATATTGTAATGTATTATTTTAGCAATTTTTAGTGTTGCAGTATTGCAGATATTTGGAAATCTCACCATTCTCAAGTAAAGGATTTGGACACTGACTGGTGCTTTTTTATATGCTAATTACATTAATTAGGGGGCGTTTATAAGGCGGAGATCTGAAACCATTCAGCTGTGCACAATTTCATGATAATTTGTGATTTATAGATTTTACATCTGGAAGAGTGCCGCACGAACGCTTTTTGTTCGTATGTTCATTTCTGTGAATCACACGTACACATATGAGATCAAACCCAGGAATGTATGTACACAACATTTTAGAAGTGAGCCCTCTGGTCTCCATAACATTAGAACTTCATGAATTAAGCGGAAAGCCCCACATTTACTGTTAGAACCTGAACATGAGCACAAAGTCTAAAAATAACAGATAACCTTCATAAAACACACACAGGCACGCCGCTTCAGAGAGATCACTGCCACCTTCCTTCCAGATGAATGTCAAATCAGAGTTTGGCTTAGCTCTGCTTTTCTCCAGAGTAAATTTCATCCCTTCATCACAGCTAAAGCTCACAGAGACATCAGCGTCGCTCACAAGCCTCAGAAACAGAGACACCTAGAATCACATTCACAGATCCAGAGCAATCGCTCTATTCTGGGACACACATGAACACAGGCACTCGTTCCCAACGGGTTACACAGCGACCGGTGCGGAGTCTGACTATCAGAGGACTGCTTTATAGTAGTTACTCGTCATGAAGAAATATGACTGAGAAATACAGAGCAGGTAACAAATTTAGGTTATAAAAACATTGTGGGAACATTGTTTTAATATGTCTCTCAAACGCTGAAATGTCCAGTTTTCATGTTAGAATTATAAGATTATTTTAAGGTTACAAAAACGTAGCCAACAACGTTCTACAAACGTTTAACCCAAAATATAATGTTATTTGAACATTTCTTCTTAATATTCCAAGAATATTAAAATATCTGGTTTTCTTGTCATTATTACAATGTTATTTAAAGGTTACAAAAAACATTCTATTAATTTTACTCAAAATATAATGCTATTTGAACGTTTATTTTTAATATTCCAAGATTATAGATAATATATTTGATTATAAAATATCTATTTTCTTGTAACATTATTTAAAGGTTACAAAACCATTAATTACAACATTTCATTTTTTTTTTTTACCCAAAATATGTTAATTGAACATATTTTTTAATATTCTAAGAATATTAAAATATCCAGTTTTCTTGTCTTGACTAGAATGTTATTTAAAAGGTTACAAAAACGCTTCTTGCCACATTCCATTTATTTTTACCCAAAGTATAACATAATTTTAATGTTTCTTAGAATGTTCAAGTACAAACATCATAAGTACTTTCCACGAAGTACTTTTTCTCTCAACATTGTGAAAATGTATATCAAATATTAAGAAAGTCCCATAAACATAACTTTCAGAACATTTTGTTCCTTACATTTAAATAACTGTAACATTCCCTGTTTTCTGAGAAGCACGGTTTGGACATTGAGCAGAAAACTGTTGATGAAGTGAAGTGTCTAATTCACTCGATTATCCAATAATAGATGTTAGTGCATGCTTAAGTTATTTATTATATAACTCAGACTGGCAGTATGTACAGTAAGGTTCTTCTGAAATTACTCATCTGATGATGTAAGCTGCCCCCTCTAACACACACACACACACACACACACACACACACACACACACACACACACACACACACACACAGAACACTCCCGACATCCATGAAGTCCATCGTGGAGCGGACGCTGTGTTAATAACATCCCTCTCTCTCTGCCCTCAGCACCTGAAATAAATCCACACGCTGAACGCTTTGTTTTGTGTTTTATAGACATTATCCTGCGGTGTCTTTGAAAACAGCACTTCGCTAATTCTTCTATAATTATTATACATGCAGCTTTTATGAGCTCATAGTAATTAAGAGATGAAATGAAAATGGAAAATACTTCATTTGTCACACTGCAGGACCATGTAAAATGAACTAGTGAAGGCAAAATGATTATTAAAACTAAAAAGAAATGGTGAATAGGACCTAAGCCTTCATGACACATTTAAAACTACAGTTACATTTTGTATTACGTTACATATTTTGGTTGTTAGGAATCAACAATCGAAATATAAATGTTCAACTTCATTAATTCACTGAAATGCAGTTTGCATTAAACATTCCAAAAGCTACATATCTGACGTTCATATTTTGATATCAGTGTGAGATTAATGAGCTGTGCAGGAGCGAGCGTTCATGCCCGGGGCTGACGAGTCTCAAGATCGCAGGAAATCATGTAATTGGCATCTATTTAATATCTGAGAAACAAGCCCCACCACACCTCCGATCAGTTTTCAGGCCTCAAAGCAAATAAAAACAACTGAAAATTAAACCCTAAACCTGAAAGAGCCACAGAAATGATTCTTTCAGAAGAAGCTTACAGCTGAGTTTGAATGGGGGGGGGGGGGTGGGGTCAAATACATGTACATAAAATTTGTCACATTTCTGAAACAGTAAACTGGAAATTGATGCATTTTTATTATGAACAAAACTCTGTTAATTTACTGCATGAAGAAATCCTAGTTTGATGACTGAATAATGTGCTTTATGTGCTTCTATGAAACATGTTTTCTTCATGTCCATCATGTTTAAATAATAAAAAGAGATCTTGCAACAGTTTCTCAGCAAACAGATGGTTATAATGAAGCCAAATGACACAAGAAAAGCATTGAAATGATGGTGGAAATGTAGTTTTGTGAAGCAAGAGCCACTTCAGCTGCACAAACCAATGAAACATCCACAAAAACCAGCCTGAATAGATATTATACAACCTAAACATCATCAACAACCTGAATTATCAGGCTGAATATACAAGCGCAGGCCTGATCTAGAGACATGCAGCACTCTCTCATTAACCTTATTTCACTCGTTTATTACATTTACTGGAATTATTTTCTGTTCTTTCTCTCTCTCTTTCTGTGGTGACAGATATGATCCTTCATGCATGTAACGCGCCTCTCTCTCTCACACACACACACGCACACACACACACACACCGGCTCTGTCCCGTTATCGCGTCATTTCTGAGATGCTGCAAACGCGTCTGTAAGAATGAAACGAATCTCACTAATAAATACCGGAGATTCAGTCCAACTCTGGTCACACACACGCATACATACATACACAGTTCGAGCAGAAACACTAATTTAAACGCATTAGTGTATGTGTGTGTGTGTGGCTAATATTCATTTTAAATTCTACACGAACTGTAGAAATCGCTGCAGTGTAAAGCGCATTCACGGAGACACAAACCCTTCGTGTTTTTCACTGCTGAGTCAAATAAACTCGATCAGGTTTAAATGTCCCACTTTCGTTCAGTCAAAGCAGCGGTTTGTAAAACCAATCGTAATAATCACTTTGGTTTTATGACATATATATTTTTAAGTTTATTCGTATAATTTTTGTTAAAGAAGATTCATTTGATTCAATTCACCGTTGTGACTGCACAAGAAAACATTTCAAATGCTTCTTTAAAATAATTTCGGCATCAAACTTTTATAGCTAATGAGCGAGAATAAATGTGCCAAATTTAGAATCGTCTCACCCAAAGTGATGGATCCAGATATCAGCAAAGAGCGAATGAAACCATCGGATCTGAGGAAGCAGCCTTCATAAAAGATGAAGGAATTCTGAGGAAATCAGGGAGAAAAATCCACACCAGCTGCATTTGTGATGAGATAAATCCTCTTCGTGGCGCGCAGGTGACTGAAAGTGAGATCAAATGATGATGATGAAGAGGAGGAGAAATCGAAGATGAAGATGAAGCATCAGTTAAACGTGTGTTTTCTCGTCATCTTCTTCAGCGCACATGTGTGGTATAGAGCAGGTCCAGTATCTCCATCATTGCACTGCTGCTGCTGCTGCTGCTGCTGCTGGGAACCGGCGGATCGCGGAACATCTCCCGCAGCTTCAGCCCGCAGTGCGCGCCACATCCACACCGGCTCAAACACACAGCAGCACACCGCCGGATTCAGCTGATGACAGGCGCGTCCATCCTCCACTACAGCAGAATGAGAGAGAGAGAGAGAGAGAGAGAGAGTCACTGCAGACGCGCACTGCCGCCCAATGGAGAAGATCTTCTGATTCCAGCAGCCATAATGCAGGTGAGACACACACACACACACACACACAGTGTAGGCCACTTTGCATCAACAGGATATTGAAAGTTCTTGTTTATAATGATCCTGGATTCTGAGCGACAGCCAGTGAGTGATTTTACCATTATATTTTAACCCGACACTGACAAACTCATGCTGACATTCAATTTCCAAGGACTTTGCAGCGAGTTTGCTGCTGCTGCTGGTGAATGGTCATTTTGTGGCTGGACTGGGATGTTCTTGGTGTGTGTGGAACGTGAGGCTCATGAATGGCTCTTGTTAGATTCCTCCAGGACGCCGCTGGCCTCTGAGGCCCCTTCTGTGAGGGGAATTTCGATGAAGGGCTTCGACACCGAAGAAAAGAGCCCTCAGAGTCTGAGTGGCCCCTCTGTCCTCTCCGTGTCAGAGTCGCGGGACAAACGTGACTCCGTAATAAATGGAAAGACAGACAAACGCGGCTTTGATGGCGGAGAAATTAATCGGTTAGTACCGTAAACATCAGCCAGACGCGATCAACGCGCGACGGACGCGCAGGAGTGGGATTCAAACTGGGAATTTGCTTTGGTTCTAATTTGAGCGAAGTAAAAACCGGTAAAACTTTACTAATGTAACATAAAAGATGCACTCTAATTTGCATATTAAACACGAAAATTGGGAGACTTTTTTAAATAGAGATTAATTTATTTCCGATGTTATTTATAAAAAAAAAAAAAATAAAATAAAAAAAAAATGATTTGAAAAAAAATGTTGTAAAAAAATACTGTGATACTCCTTTAAAAATATATTTTTTCGGATATAAATTGTATATTTATATTATATTATTTATATTATCATCTTCACCTGTCATTCACAAGCTGCACACGCAATAAAGAGCTGATTTGCAAGGTTTGCTTCGTACTATGGATTGTTAGTAAATATCACCTCATCCTTTTTGTTTTGTGTCATATAAACCATCCTGTTGGTATTTCGGTGTGTGGAACTTCTGCAAACGATTCAGTGAGTGAGTAAACTGTCCGAATCGAACTGAGCAAATTATTTCAGATGTTTTTGCAATCCTGTTTTACAGATTAAATATTAGTGATTATTAGCGAATCTGCCCTGGCTAGTTCTCAGTCTAAACAGCTAATAGAAAAAAAAAACAATCCACTTGATCGCAGAAATATTCACAGAGAAATTGATCCTCAGGCCTGTAGGCTATAATCAGTCGCATTGACATGCAGTGATTTATTGGTCATTTCACTGGAGCTCGTGCATCAGTAATGAGGATTCCAGCTACACCCCACTGCCACAGTACCACAGTATAAGAGAGTGCTGTGGAGAAAAATCACTACCAATGGCAAAGCTATTTGTTTAACTATAATTACTGGCAATATTTCAACCAATCAAGAGTATGGCCATCACACAGCATCTGGTGAAGAGGAGACAGAGACATGTAGCCAATTTGTGTATAGAGGTTGACTAGGAGGCCATGATTGATGGAGGCTTTTAAGTAAGTTTGGTTTATTCCCCTGCTCTAGGATTTTTACTCTCAAACTTACTCCTCCAGCAGATCCATGCTGCAGTTTTACTGAGAAGGTCAGCCATCCAACCACTAACTCAACCCATTTCAACCCTGATCAGCATGAGCAGGGAACTGGACAAGAGCAGCAGAGTAATCGCTGTAACACCATCTCTATCGAGGCTGAAAGGCCTGATGTGAACACAAATCAAAATAGCCTGTTTCATCATTATATTATCCACTTCAACAACGAAGCCAAGAGTGGAGTAAGAGAGCTCCAGGACGAGTGCTGCTTTCTCAAGTGAAGCTTTGCTTGACTTTCAAGTTGGGCTTGATAGGCAGAACCAGCCGTAGATGTTTTCAGGTTCCCCTGCAGCAGAGACGAGAAAACAAACAAAAGCACACAGAAAATGAATCTCAGCAGTGGGTTTTCAAAAAGAATACTTCACTGGATTCTTCTGGGAACATCTGTCATCAGAATCTTCATGGATCTTTTGGAGTCCTGTGGATGATTGAACACTGAAAGAACAACAGTGTGGAAGTAGATTCATTTAGTGTAGATCCAGGCCAGTAGAAATCATTTCAGTCCAGTTATAGAGTTCTCTGTAGAAGCCTTGAGGCCTCGATCTCATGAGTGTGGAGCGTCAAGCACCATCAGGAAAGCTTCCAGCACATGTCATCTGCCTTCAGTGTGGTGACAGTCATGCAGCGAGAAAAACCTGCATCAAAATATTGGTGAATAATGTAACAATGTGCTGCCCTTCTTTGGTAAATATGGTGAATGGTGTGGTGAATCTGATTCTTTTGTTGAGAAGCACACACTGTGAGTGCTAGCGGTTTGGAGGACAACATTTCCTCACTGATTTTACAAAGTCATTTCTGTCCACTCTGACTGAACAAAAGCTCTTTCCCTGTCTAACAGCATGCAGTCACTCAAATTTGTGGTTTTGTAAGGGTTTACAAGAAGCCAGTGCCTGCTTACAGTCAATGGTAATCAAATGGTTCAGGTCATACTTAGAAGGGAGAGGTTATTATGTGAGTCTAGGAGAGCATAAGTCTAAGTGGACGTCCATGACATGCGGAGTCCCACAAGGCTCAATTCTTGCACCGCTCTTGTTTAGCCTGTATATGCTCCCACTAAGTCAAATAATGAGCAAGAACCAAATTGCCTATCACAGCTATGCTGCTGACTACAGCCCCATTGACTCCCTCTGCCAATGCATTGATGAAATTAACAGTTGGATGTGCCAGAACTTTCTTCAGATAAACAAGGATAAACAAGGAGAAAACTGAAGTCATTGCATTTGGAAACAAAGATGAAGTTTTCAAGGTGAATGCATACCTTGACTCTAGGGGACAAACAACTAAAAATCAAGTCAGGAATCTTGGTGTGATTCTGGAGACAGAGCTTAGTTTCAGTAGTCATGTCAAAGCAGTAACTAAATCAGCATACTATCATCTAAAAAACATTGCAAGAATGAGAGGTTTTGTTTCCAGTCAATACTTGGAGAAACTTGTTCATGCCTTTATCACCAGCAGGGTGGACTATTGTAATGGTCGCCTCACCGGCCTTCACAAGAAGACCATTAGACAGCTGCAGCTCATCCAGAACACTGCTGTCAGGATTCTGACTAGAACCAGAAAATCTGAGCATATCACACCAGTCCTCAGGTCCTTACACTGGCCTCCAGTTACATTTAGGATTGATTTTAAAGTACTTTTACTCATTTATAAATCACTCAATGACCTAGGACAGAAATACATTGCAGATGTGTTCACTGAATATAAACCTAACAGAGCACTCAGATCAGTAGGATTGAGTCAGTTAGAAATACCAAGGGTTCACACAAAACAAGGGGAGTCCACCTTTAGTTACTATGCGGCCAGCAGTTGGAATCAGCTTCCAGCAGAGATCAGATGTGCTAAAACATTACCCACTTTTAAATCTAGACTCAAAACTCATATGTTTAGCTGTGCATTTATTGAATGAGCACTGTGCGATGTCTGAACTGATTGCACTGTATTTTATGTATAATCTTTTTACTTCCTTTTATGTAAAACATTTTGAATTACCATTTTGTATGAAATGTGCTATATAAATAAACTTGTCTTAAAACATACTTCTATTTACAGGCAGTGTAAACAGCATCTATTTCTGTTTGCACTTAGCAGAAAAAATGCTATCTGTTGTTTTTTTACTTGGTGCAAAAAGAATCCTACTACTATTTACCCGAACCACAACCCATGGAAACACCATCCACCTTTTTAACACTTCATTAAAAACTATAATATATCTCTAATCTCAGAATTTATAGAGACCCATCACAAGTCAGACTTCAACTTGGACAAATCTAAATCCAGTATTAATATTAATTGTATTATTATTGGTTTATTTCCTTGTTTGATCAAACTGGCGTATGTTTGCACACGTCTCTCTCTGCTCAATACTGGCCATTAACACTTTTGCTCGGTGTCTGAGACTCAATATTGAACTTGAGTTGTGCTGAGGTTTTCATTGGTGATGTGAGCCAAGATTTACATTCACTTTAATTGATCGCAAAAACTCATCTAAATGAAGCCAACTGGGAGATCGCTGGTAAAAACCACAAAAGATACTCAAACACATGAAGCCCCAGTGCGAGAATAAAGAGAGATGAGCTCTCAGCTTTGCAAAGCATTACTGACAAACACGCAGGACAAGCTGTAAATCCCACGACACGCATCCGGTAGAGCAGGGAGTTTGAAGACGCTGTCAACATCATTAGCCGGTTACTGCTGCCCTGCATATCAAACGTGAATTAAACATCCAGTTAGCCAATCAAGGCATTGTTGTGATGTCATGGGATGATGGCGAGTCCCATGTGAGATATCAAGCGCTCACGTATAATTAATGCAGATGGCCCAGCGTTCCTCAGTCCTCTGGAACTGCAGCGTGAAGATGAGGCTTGGATAAGGCATAGTTTAATCAGACAAATTGGGACGCAGCAAATTTGTGTCTCGTTTTGCAGTATGGTAGCATTTCAGTAAAGTAATCATTACAAAACTGACCGTTATTGCTTGTGAGGTGGAAATTACTGTCATTTCTTTCTTAATTTGGAATGAAATGGTTACATTTGTTAAAAGTATGCAGCCTCAATGATGTGCACAGCCGACAAATGCGACCATCCTTGGAAATGGAACGGTGTGAAAGCTTCACTGGTGACGCACGAGAGCATGAGACACTTTAAACAATAATCAGACGCTGAGAAAACAGCTATATCTGCACTATTACTGCAATAACCATGAATGAAGGAGCTCTTCTCCCCCATAAAGGTGCAGCAGACACACTGTGAGCTCTTTCTGGATCCTCTGGTGGAGGATAATGATGAAGATCTCAGAGACGGCTGATGGGAACATCACGCGCTCATCCTGACACTCTCTAGCTCCGATCCTCTCTCTTCTGTCAGCCTGTCCTCCACCTAACGCAGACTCAGCTCCTCATATTGTCATCAAGCGCTTGCAGAGGACGGGTTAACGGCGCCAGCCGTCATTTAGCAGAGCGCCACAGAAACTCACTGTTCTGACACTGAAGCAAAAGTTCAGCAGCAGAAGCAGCACGTCTGTCGGGTCTCTCAACAGCGTTCCATCATTATCTAGCAGCAACGGCAGAAAAAGATCACTGCTTTATACTGAGAAAAGCTGATTTCCTAGCTCTGTGATTATTTGTTGACTTTCATAACATTCTGATGATAGTCTGATTGGACGCCGTACGGCGCTGTTACGGTTTTATATCATTTTGATTGTATACATAAAACGCTTCAGCTCTAGAAGTTTCTGATGACCTTGTGGACATTTAATCGCAGCAGCTGCGAGTCGCTTTCATACGACATCATAAAGTTCCTCTCTCAGAGTCCTGTTTGGGCATCTGGTGTTCAAATGAATAATCATCAGATGAGAATCTAATAAAACACATAAATATGTAACCGCAGGTGGAGGAAGACGAGCGAGAGAGAGAGAGGCCAGGTTTATCTGAAGTTCGTTTAGTGATGCTTGATTGGCAGTGGCCTAGATTCACCGTCGTCTCCAGACCGTCCCATTTCTGCTGCGCATCGCTCTAAAGTGTGTCAGTCTGTCCCGGGAACATTTGGCAAAGCAGAGGAGCTTTTTCTGCCCCAAACGATTTTCTTCTATCTCCTTCCCTTGCACACACACACTCAGCGTTTATATGCCAAGCTCTGTGTGGAAGTGTGTTTCGGCCCGCTGCAGGACGGCCCCGTGGCGGGACTCAAACCCCCATCCGATTCCTCACATCCCATCAGCCACGCAGACCGACGGCCGAGATCTGAGCAGAGAAACAGAGAGAGAGAGGGAGTGTTGAGTGGATCTGGGTCAGCGTGAGCCGGTTAGTTAGCTGTTCATCAGGAGTCTCGACCTGCTCAGACTGCTTTGCCTTCTTTAGTCTCTGTTGTTTATTTGAACTAAACCTGGATGTCATCTGTCTTAGAATAGTTAACTAAATTACAGAGTTAAAGTTGCCAGTGTAACATTTAATGAGAAAAATACTTTTAAAATGATAATATCATTAGATTATTAAAATGAATTTAGTCACTTTAAAAATTGCTCCTTTAAATGTCTTAAATAAGACACAAGATACTTCACCAATTTAATCAGGGAAAAAAATACTTTTAAAAAGATATTATCTGATTATTTAAATGCATTTAGACACTTTTTTGTCACTGTATACAATACAATTACATTAAGAGGCAAATATCACATATTTGTACAGGAACAAACAAGAGGATAAAATGAAACAAAAAATAGTTTATATTATCAGAGAATTATATTAAATGAAACTGTTCATTTTTGGGTGCATATCCTACGGTTACACTGTATTTGGTCTCCTTTAGATATAGGTAACTTGGCAACTACATGTTAACTACCTCTCATTAGAGTATTAGTAGACTGTTAGGTGCGGATTAGTAGATATTATTTAACACTTACACTGCTGTTCAAAAGTTGGGGATCGGTAAGATGTTTAATGTGTTTTAAAGAAGTCTGTTCTGTTCATCAAGGCTGCATTTATTTGACCAAAAATACAGAAAAAAATTCAAAAGTTGTTGATGTGTTAGAAGCTGTATTTTCAGCATCATTACTCCAGCCTTCAGTGTCACATGATCTTCAGAAATCATTCTAATATGCAGAACTCCCACATAATATGTTACATTTCTGATCAAATAAATGCAGCCTTGATGAGCAGAAGAGACTTCTTTAAAACACATCAATCATCTCACTGATCCCAGACTTTGGAACACCGGTGTGTACAGTCAGTAGAATGTGTGTTGGGGAGGATCTCAATCAAGTGTTACCGAAGAACGCCGGTGTGTACAGTCAGTAGAATGTGTAGCGCTTTAAACAAAAAATGATTGCGTCAAAGCAACTGAACAACTTTAATTAGGAAAACAGTGTGTCAATAATCAAAATGACAGTTAAAGGCAGTTCGTTGGGGAGGATCTCAATCAAGTGCTCACAATAGTAATGTTTTATTTAAGCATACATTTAGATTTTCGTGAGTTTCACATATATTTTAATATAGAATATTAGTCAGGCTTTATGTCGCTCTGAATGAGTGTGCTTCAGTCTCTCTGTCAGACGTGAGCGGGATCATTTGTCAAACAGGAGAGTTGAAGGCAGTCGGGTCACACAATCTGAAGACATGATTTCATGAGGTGTGAGACTCAAACACCTGAGGGTCTCGGTGCGAACACGACGCCTGACAGGTGCCTTGGGTTCAGCCGGTTATAATGACTGAAAGCTACCAAGAGACAGAGGAGACGGCAAGGAACAAACATCAAAAAACACATGATTTAACTGATTCCTCAGCTCTGATTTGGATTCATACATTTCAGTCGGAGGCTTGGGTTTTAATGCAATTACCAACTAGTTTAGGTGAGCTGCTGAAAGCATTCTGAACTTCATGACTGTTGTGTAAAACAGACAAATACAGAAACATCCATAATGACTGCAACTCAACAGTTCAATGTGCTTTCTCTCATTTTTAAAATAAAGAAATGAATAAAAAATGCAAAAGAGAAATGCACAAGCCCTGAGCGTGCAGAAGAACTCAAAGTTTCTCATCATCAGCTGTTTCCATGACAGCCATTAAAAATCACATCATCTTCAGTCATTTCATGAAGCTTAACTACAAATTTGCTCTCTTTTAAAAGTCATAGTTAAACTTCAGGTTTTTATCACTCTTGTGAAATTGGATTAATTTGCAGCCTAAATGGAGTTCCATGCCATGCACAGAAGTGGTGTAATAAATAGGCAAAAAAAAAAAAAAATCTCATTTAAATTGCAATAATAATTGAAGCACAGTCCCAGCGATTCATTGTGAAATAATGATGTCTCTTTCAAGTTCCATTATGCAGTTTGATTTTTATAATGATCAAAGCTGTTGAGTTTCTTCATCACATTCACTCAGAAAAGCGCCTCTTTTCTAAAGCATGATGCAGATTTTATGCTTAATATGAAGAGAAGTGTTAAAACCATCTAGGAATATGGAAGAAAACATCAGCGCTGAGCGATGAACATCTACAGATACTCACAGACTGAAGCATCCGCTGTGCTCTCTGAAGATCAAATGTTCAGATCAATCTTCTTCATTAACATAAGATAAAAGACACACGCAAACATACAGTAGATCCTCATGGAAAACAGACAGAAAAACACTCTCTCTGCATTTTCAGCCCAATATGTCTGATAAAGTTTCTCTGTTTTACATCCACATGATCAAAGGACTCGTATATGGAACATAATGGTTATAGAATCAGTTTAACAAATCGGTTTACATGTTTAGCTTTCACTGTACTGGTAAAGTACCGCAGTACAGTGTCCAAAAAAAGAGCTGCAGCTCATCTGTGAAGAAAGTGGGCCGCTGAAGCCGATAACGGATCCGTCTGGCCAAGATTCTGCTCAGATTACAGGAAGCCCATATAAAAATTCACAAGCGATGGAGGAGATAAAGAAACCGTCTAAACTCCCAGAACAACCACCCACACACACACACACACACACACACACACACACCACACTCATCTGATACTGATACACACTACAAGAGTTTATCTGCTACAGTTCAGTGTATCAACAGGAAACACAAGCAGATCTGACACAGTAACACACACACACACACACACATACACACACACACACACACACACACACACACACACACACACACGTCACAACTTTGTAACTCGATGTTGCATGTTTGTTTGTTTTTCCTCTTTCCTTCTTTTGTTTATCTCCTTGTTCTAATGTTTGTTCATTTGAATGATTTTATGCTTCTTTTATCATCTGGCCAAAGGACTACAGCTGGAAATTAGCCAGCTGTCTAATAAACTTAAAAATATGTTAATTAATGCATATTTTCCTTGTAAATAAAAAACCAACAAAACAAACATGACTTTCAGAACATACGTGGATCAGTAAATGTCGTGTCACATGACGTCACAGTAATGAGAGTTTAGCCATCAGCCATTAACGAGCTCTAAAATAATCAAAGTCATGCTCTGAACTCAATTGACCGGCTTTAACTGAGCGAACCCTTCACGTGTCAGAGCGACCTGATGCTTAACGCACCGAGACACTTCGCTCCCTGTACTTTACTTAAATATGAATCATTTCTTGCGTCGCATAAATTTAAGATGAGACTCTCCAGCAACGTCAACAAAAGCGACGAGTTCAGCGCGCAAACAAGACTTCTGAACAGAGATACTAACATAGTTTTTGTTAATATTTAGATTTTATTTTGATATTTTCTGCTTTCATGTTTATTTTAAAGCTTTAGTAATTTAGGTAATACTTTAGGTAAACTAGCAGTCGTTAGAGTATTAGTGACTGTCTGCTTAATATCTGCTAACACTTTATTTTGATGGTCACACAGACGTTCTACTGACTATTAGTAAGTTTACAAGTACGGCAACTTATTCTACTAACCCTAACAGTCTACACATGCGCTAATGAGAGTTAGCTGACATGTAGAATCTAAAGTGGACTATTGAAATAAAGTGTAGCAGCAATGGAGTGTGTTTTGTAATTTATATTATTTTTGTTTTTATTTGAAATATCCACATAGTTTTTATTTCAGTTTTTGTTATTTTTGTACATAAAGTTAAACTAAATGAAAATGAGAAATGTTGCATTGCATAAATTTTGTATATTTATTTTATTTTAAATATTTAGTGTTTTTTTAGATATACATCTGAATCACATTTGAA
Source organism: Cyprinus carpio (assembly GCF_018340385.1). Classification (NCBI taxonomy): domain Eukaryota; kingdom Metazoa; phylum Chordata; class Actinopteri; order Cypriniformes; family Cyprinidae; genus Cyprinus; species Cyprinus carpio. The sequence continues at coordinate 20,582,866 of NC_056582.1, read as the reverse complement.
TCATTATTCCATGAGTGATTCACGTAACATCTGGTGAGTGAGGGTTGATTTGAACCTGTGTTGATTTGGACTCGTCTGATGAAGAGAACGTGCTGCACTTCAGCTGTTTGAGTGGAAATAAAGCCGAGCGTTTAAGATCTGTGAGCCGCTGGAGAAGCTGCTGTTCTTATGATGAATGAAGCCGTTCAGCCAATCAGAGAGCCCGAAGCCCTGCAGGGACCAATCAGGATCCTCCTGCAGCTCCCTCGATGCCGGCAGAGATAAATGAGAGAAAAACAGAGGAAACTGACCTGATTTGTGCAGCTGTGGAGTCTAAACTGTATATATTAACACCATCTATTCTACAGAAACAGCAGCCATATGACACGATTCATTCATTTACAAACAGCATCACACGAGTGTGAGGAGTGTCACTGCGTTTCTCTCCATACGGGTGGATGAAATCAATGCATGACCTCGTTTTCCTCACAAATAATAACTGGAGGCGCTTTTTTCCAAAAATTATCTTTCTTTCTCTTCAAATCAATTACACACAGCTGCAAACATAACCATAACTATAACCTAGGGCTGTTGATTTTACATGTTAATTTGATACACTTATTTATGATTATCGCATGTAACACGTCCACACCTGTCTATGCAGTGTCTGATGAACATGATGCAGGACGACTGACTGCGTGAATGCAGTGATATGAGCCTAAAATTCAAGATATGAGGGTAAAAAAATCACCCTCTTATATTTATATCATATAATATAGTTTAGCAATATCACACCAGCAAGAGTGCTGCTTTTCCCCAATATCTGCACCATTGCAAATGTGATGAAAGAAGCTAATGTTGTATTTAGCACAATTTTGTCTGTTTAGCTCAATTTCACAACTGAAAACAGTTCCAATCAAAGTCACAGTAGAACTGTCAAGCGTCTCTGATTGATTCATTACTGAATGAACTGAATGAATCAACAGTTTTGAACGAATCAAGTGAGTCACTTGCTTTGTGTCTGAATGAATCAGTCATTTTGAACAAATCAGTTGAGTGAATGATTCAATGACTCACTCATTAAGAGAGCGACTCGCTGCCACCTACTGGCAGTAAACAAAAGCAAATTCTACATTGAATTGAAATATTTCTTTCTAAAGCTAGTTTTTGTAATGTGAATTCAGTCGTTTCTCATCTAACCCAATAATGATCTTTTGAGGATCATTTCTCAGCCAAAATTGATGTGCAATTAATTTATCAGTACATCATGAAATTTATTAGATTACAATTTTTTATCGTTTGACAGCCCTACAAAAACCATAACTATAACACACAAACTATACACACACACACACACACTCGGTGTGTCTCGGATCATCTGACCCTCACAGATGGCATCATGACACGCATATATAAAATCATCTGTTCAGCTGGACTCATCTGCATATTTAGTGTCACATTATACGGCGTATTAGCTCCGAGTGTTTGTGATTCGCTTTCAACAGGACGACAAACTCTCACAAACACACCCATGTGTTTCATCGCAGCGTTCAAGGACACGGAAGCGTCTGAACGGCAAACACGCATCTGAACAGCGGATGTGAGAGATGTTGGTTAGATCACAGATGGGCCGATCAGGAGGAGAACCTCTGATTCATGACGCCTGAACGCGTGGTAAACAACAGCTTACTGTGGTAATGGAGCATTAGTCAGCGGGACCGACTGTCAGGAATACGGGCCAGAACCCAAAACCTCTCCAATCTGACATTATCAGAGTCCTGTGATGGCAAACACAGTCGCAAACGATCTTCACTGTCACTAGTGTGAGCCTGTAATGCACAGAAGATGTAATAATCATCATTCTCTCCATCATCCTCATCAGAGCCCTTCAGCAGTAACCTAACCCATAAAACACTTTCATGAGTTTTCCACACCGCACTTACCCGGTTATCGGCTTTCTAACACCTGCTTTTAACCTCAGCGTTTCACACTGCAATTTGAGAAATGTGTAATTTTCAAACAGGGTTCTGAGCACTTTTAACCCCAGGTTATGTAAGCCAGTTAACCACACATGACAGGGTTAATTAATGCTCTGATTGAGAAGAAACAAACAACCAATCAAAAACTGAACAGCACGGGCCTCATTGAATATTCACGAGCTTTGTAGAGTCACAGACTAACAAGCAAAACGTCAAAGAGTGACATTAAATATGTTAATTGGACTTCAAAAAAGAGACTGTCATAGTCTTAAAAATTATTAAAAATCATTTGTGTTGGTTGAAATAAAGCTGAAATAAAATAGAAATATTAAAGGAAAAATCTAAACTGAAAAATTAGAAATGTTGCCTTGGAAACTAACTGAACTAAAATAAGATTAAGCTGAAGTAATAAAACTGAAATAAAAAATAAATTCAAGCTAAATCGAAATACTAAAAACACAACAAACTAAACTGAAAATATAACTACAAAAGGAAATCCAAAATATTCATAAATACTATAAATAATAGTAAAAAAGCACTGGTAGGAGCAGGACGGTCAGGAATATATAAACCTGATGCGCAAGAGCAGCGCAGGCATTTAAACAGGTCGCATGCTGATCGTGTTCACACGGGGTTTGTAAAACTCTGATCCCTCCAACCATTGTGTTCAGAAAGAACGAGCCGGTTAAAAAAAGCCCTGTTTCTGGCAGCGTTTGATTGGCTCTAGCTGATGAACAGCTGTGATGTGGGCGGGACGTCCAGCGTCTGAACACCTCCAAACAATCATTACTCATGATCTACAGACTGAAACATGAAGAAAGACTCACGGCTCAGAACCAGGTTTGTGCTCAGACCCGAACCTGCTGGAATAACAGATCCACTTCAAACTAGTCTGAACCGACTGGTAGAGAGTCCTAAACAACCAATGCCAGTTAGTCTTTTAGTGACTTTCAATAGCAGGTAAATCTGATCTCATCAAAGCAGAGCTGTTATTTTGCTTGTTTATATGTTTCTTTGTGTATTTATGAGTGTATTTGTGATATTAACCCAATTAACAAGATAACACGAGTCAAACGGAGGCAGAAACCAGTCCATAACAATCATGGAAAATAAAATATAGAAATATTGTGCAGCACAACTGTGTTCAACATTGATAATAATCAGAAATGTTTCTTGAGCAGTAAATCATCATATTAGAATGATTTCTGAAGATCATGTGACACTGAAGACTGGAGTAATGATGCTGAAAATACAGCTGCACATCACAGAAATACATTACACTTTAACAGAGATTCACATAGAAAACAGCTGTTTAAATTATAATAATATTTCAGTGTTTTTAGTGAATTTTTCATCAAATAAATGCAACCTAGTGAGCAGAAGAGACTTCTGATGTGATTAAAAAAGTCTTCAGATAATATAAAATGATTTTCTGAGTACAGATCTAAAAGAAATCCAACCCTACACAACATCAAACACTGATTTCACTGCAAACCTGCACTTCCACAAAGGGCTCAGAGAACAAATGAACAAACGACCTTGAGTGACACACACACACACACACACACACACACACACACACACACACACCTCCATCAGAGCGCTGGTTTGATCTTTCACTGAGTCAGCGGTTATTTCTGTCCTTGAACTTGGCAACTAGAACACACGAGTAATGAAGAGCTCTTAGAATTACTGCTAGAAATAAAACTTCATTGTGGCACGAGACTCTTGAATCTGAATGTGTTTTATCAGCGTTGTCTTTGATCGCCCCACTTTTATTTCCCTCAGCTGCTTATGCTCTATTTGCAGAATTCATATGTTTGGATTCACAGATTTCAGAATATTTCATCATGGTGAGTTTTTACAGGTGAAGCAAGACTTTGAAAGCATCTTCAAAGGTGCGACAGACGCTTCCTCGGCGCTCACGTAAACCAGAGTTTTCCTGTATGTTGTTCTGTGACACTCATGATTAATGAATGAGTTCAGATGAGAATAACAGCAGAACTGTTGATGAAAACAAACAGACTGGCCATCAGACTAACAGCACTGGTCCAGCATCATCTGAACGTCCTACCAGCCCAATCTACTGAGAACAAGGACCTGAGAACACTTCGCTGGGTGATCACTTGGTGGCGCTGTCCCCAAACCGACACCGGTGAGTTCAAAAGTCCAACATTTATTTATTAATTTAATTATTTCTGTTATTTTTTTAGTATTGGGTATAACAGTCACCAAACCTCTCAGGTTCATCAGAACATGCTACCAAAGTCACAGGAGCAGCAGCGGAAACAAACGAAAACGACAAAATCCAAGATTGTGGGAAACAAACAACACGAAAATAACTGCAGAAGAGGTTCAACTCAAAACACCAGAATCTGAAACTTTAGAAGAAAAGTGCACCTTTAGGCTTTCTGCAGGTTTGATGGAGTAAAAAATGTAAGACTTTTTAAGAACAAGTAAAGAAAACTTTAGGAATAAATTGAATGGAGCCAGTGAATGTCAGTAAATGTCTCTTGATTGTTGAAGGATGTTTAGATATTTGTACCTGAAAACAAATAAAAACACTGAGCAAGATATTCAACCTTATGACTTTCTGCTCTGATTTAAGTTGGTTGTCAGTTTCAAGACTTGCAGAAACCCTGATTCAAGCAACTTTAAACATCACTGTTTTTGAAGAAAGTCAAGTCTATGTGTGGAGGAACAAACAGTTCAGAGAAAAGCAAAGCAAATCCGAGTTTTAATCAGGTTCATTAATGAACTTTGAGCAGTTGGTGGCACTATACAGTTCAACTGACAGACCTGCAAACTGGTCTGGATCCTTCAGAAACATCACTGATTATCATTATTATCCTCTGAAAGAAACATGGTGCTGATGGTATCGGACGAATTGCTGAATCTCAATCAGCTTTATCAGTCTGAAGATCCAGACTTAACACCCAAAATAAATGTCATTGTAAAATATTATCTGTCATGAGGTGATGCATATGCATGAGGTGATGTGCAGATGATGAATCTGACCTTCATTAAACAATAATATTACAGTAAATCAGAGGAACACACTGAACATCCGCCGTATCAAATCATTCTGAATGCAGAAGCAGCTCGAGCGGTTCCTGACGCGTGCCGCTGCTCCCACGAGGCAGAGTCAATTAAAATATCAAACAGCGTGTTTATTATTAGGGATTTTTGTATGCGGTAATAAAGGCAAAACAAAGCTTATGTATAATTACAGGATTAGCAGGAAAGCGGTGTTTTATCTGGCTGTGGTAATTGGATGTGAGTTTACGCTGACATGAAGTACCTGGACAATCAAAGCGCTCATTATTCATAATCTCATCGCTCACAAAAGATTCATTATGGTGGGGTGAAATGAAAAGCCGTGCGGCTCGGGAACGGGCTCTTGAGCCATTCATTCTCACGAAAAAACAACGGCGCTGGTGTTTTGGGTCAAACCTGAGAGGAACTTATTCTGCCTTTAGTTCTGAAG
>NC_056582.1:20557421-20574921 GCF_018340385.1 Cyprinus carpio | reverse complement strand
CATCTCATAATTTTGGACTGCAGTTATATCTGATCAAAATGTGCATTATTATTCTTTAGCTTGGGGTTAAACTAATTAATTTTACTTGGCTTGGAACAGCAGCTATGCTAATTATGTGTCTATTTGTTTCTCTGTTTCTGCTGGATTTACATCCCGTGGTAACTAGGATTTACACAAGCTCCAGTCTGGATCCAGAACACCTGAGAAGAGATGATGCTGACCCCTCAGAGGACCTCAGATGATGCTAATCCAGAGACAACATACAGAATTAGCACATTCTGCTATAAGTTTGATTACATAATTGCTGTTAATATTGTTAATCGTCTGTTTGTTTACGTCTTTTATTGATTTTTCTGAACATTTCTGCCGTATGTACATAAACTGACAGTCACCACTGATAAACTACTACTACATATTGTAGAAACTTAATTTTCTGTAAAGTTGCTTTGCAATGATTTGTATCGTAAAAAAGTGCTATACAAATAAACTTGAATTGAATTGAATTTTTGAATAATAAAAAAAGTGCTTTTAGTATGTTTTTGAGTTTTTTTAGGCAGGTGTCTTTTTTAACCACCTTCATATTGTAATACCTGTGTCATACCCATGTCATTATACACATATGTGTCTTCATAAACCACCCAAACCAGTGTGCACACACACACACACACACACACACACACACACACACACAGACAGACAGACACACACACAGGTGAACACACACACACACACACACACACACACACACACACACAGACAGACACACACACAGGTGAACACACACACACACACACACACACACTAAAACATTCTGCCACAGCATAAAGCAGCTCATGAATTGAGATGAAATATGATGCGTCACACTGGGAATTCTGGGAATTTTCTCATCAAAAAGGAGCTCATTCAGTAAAACTGCATGCCTTGTCTCATTTCATCTAATCAAATATTTCACTGTATACAGTAACGCAGGTCATCATAAACAGCTTTTTACTGCAGCTTTACACTTTTAGTCAAAATGATTTTCTGAACATCTTCACACTGAACATCTTCAATGATTGTAATACTGCATTCATGAAACTGGAGTCAGAAACAGCATGAGGTTGATATCGACTTCTGATCTTTACATACAGTATGACTGTAAACAGAAAAATTCATCGATACTCTTTATAAATGAACACAAATGGGGGAGACTGGCCTTTTTCCATGCGTTCCTCAAATGAATGATCCTCATTACGCATTTATAGGTGCATCCCGTGAACTCTGCGTCCAACTCGTGGACAGCTGCTGACCTGCAGGCGTCCCTCAGATCCTGGTCCCGGAGCGCCGGCGGATCACAGCGACTGCTCCATCTGACGCCTGACATCAGACACCGACCCAGACACACTCATCAGAGCTCAGAAATCACTCACTCGTTAACAAAAATCTGCATTTACTCACGGAACCATCGACCGCTCGTGCTGCTGTCGCTCCAAACACACATACTGTAGATGATTATTCCCTCCTGTGAACAAAACACACACATTCCACATGTGCAATCACACATTCATTTTATTTATTCATTTTTATGGCCATACCAGCATCTAGGACTATTTTAAGATCAATGTATTTTATATATATATATATATATATATTATATATATATATATATATATATATATATATATATATATATATATCAGTTAGCTACCACTGCAACGTTTCTAATTTTCATTTATTTTAACTTGAAAAAAATACTAAAACTTTATCTAAAATTAACAAAGCAGAAGATCTAAAAATCAAACCTATTTCGAAATATTAACAAAAACTGTAATAGTGTCTTGATACTGAAATAACGCCGTTCTGAAGTCACGTGATCATTTACATCACGTATCGCTCTCGTGCTCGCCTGTGAAACACAGAATAAAGTCAGCGGTGAATCGCAAGTGAATGATGATAAATAAACTCCCCTACAACTTAATCTTAAACTTCTTGGTTTTAAAGTAACTTAACAACATCTGACAGTTCACATCTGACCTGCTCTTATTCGGGGTTACATCATGTGACAGTGACTTACGAGCAGAGACACAAACAGCAGCGAGCGCAGGAGCATCAACAAACACTGACACACTGACCCCAGCACAGAGACTGAACATCATAATGTCAAATATATCAACGATATTGATGTTACTCATACTAATAATGTCCTGTCATGGCTTCTGTATTAATAATAAAGAGAAGAAAAGCCTTAAAATAAGCGAAGCCTGCTCAGAAACATCATCATTAAAGATTATTAAAATTTTTACTAATATTTTGATGTGTATATATATATATATATATATATATATATATATATAGATATATATATATATATATATATATATATATATATCTATATATATATATATATCTATATATATATATATATAATATATATATATAATATATATTTTTTATATATTGTCCGTTTTCATATAAAATTAGTTTTAGCAATTTTGCTGTGGTTTTGTCTTTTTGTTTTGTTTTTAACAACTAAATTAAAATGAGCTTTACTAAAATAACTTTGTTTTATTTTATATTTTGCTTAATTTCTGTAAACTTTCATTTTATTTCAAGTCATGAAAATTGTGTATTTTATTTTTCTTATATATTACTGTACATATTTATTATATATTTTTATTTATTTATATACTTTATTTTAATATTATATTTTATTTCTGTGAACTTTTATTTCTAGTAACAAAATTTCTTTCAAAGCAGCTTTACAGAGTCAAACAAGAAAACAGTTTGTCAATAAGAGAGTAATTTTTCCAGCTAAAGTCAGTTCATTGTTGATTCAGTGATTCATCATTCAGTTCAGTTCTCTTCAATAGTGTCTGTGCAATCAGTCAAGCGTCTAAAACTAAACAAGACAAAGGCAAGGAACTACTTTTAGTTAAGCATAAAATCCCCGGCCAGAGCTAGCGATACTGCAGTTTCCTCTGAGATGAACACAGCTGCTTTCCACATGAGAACATCTGTCTGTCTGTCAAATTCATGAAAACAGTGAACAGAAGAGAAAAGTGAACCCAAGCAGAAGCAGGTTCAGTGAATGTAACTAAAACTAATGCTGATGGCAATTAGAGGAGAAACAATGCAATGTGATTATTTATTAATTTAAGTTTTGAGGACTACAGAGGGGAAAGTTACTCTGCAATGAATCATTCAGGTTCCTGCTTCCAGATTCAACTACTGTGAGTCTGTCGAGAGATTTCTTCTCAGCAGCTCCACATGAACTAAAGCAAGCGTTCACTGCTGAACACAAACACTCTCAGAGAGACACAACAAACCCTGACCGCATGTGACGTGACCTCCTGACATCATCATCATCATCAGACATTTCTGATTATTATCGATGTTGAAAACAGTTGTGCTGCACAATATTTTTGTGGAAACTTTTCAGGATTCACAGATGAATAGAAAGTTCAAAAGAACAGCATTTATTTGAAACAGAAATCTTTTGTAACATTATAAATGTCTTTACTGGCACTTTTCATCAGTTTAATGTGTGCTTGAATAAAACAAAATAATTTCTTTCTTTTTAAAAAAAAATCTTACTCCAATCTTTTGCATAGTAGTGTATGCAGACTGTAGTATTAATAATAATCAGAAATGTTTCTTGAGCCGCAAATCATCATATTAGAATGGTTTCTGAAGATCATGTGACACTGAAGACTGGAGTAATGATGCTGAAAATACAGCTGCGCATCACAGAAATAAATTATAGTTTAACAGATATTCAAATAGACAACAGCTGTTTTAATTTGCTAAAATATTTCACAATTTTTACAGTATTTTGTATCAAATAAATGCAGCTTTGGTGAGCAGAAGAGACTTCTTTCTAAAACTTTAAAAATCTTAATTATTCCAAACTTTATTATTGGCCAGTAGTGAATGGTATTTTATTTTATAATGCAATATAAATGGTTAAATCAGCTAAATAACACACTGTTGTGTGCTGGAGAGACGTGAAGCTCCTGAAATACTTCTGTTTTATTGACCTGACGCCGCCGTTCACTTAAACACAGACGACAAGGACGCAGCGCTGAAACTGTAATCAGACCGCTGTAATGAGTCGTCAGCGGGTGTGCACTAATGAGTGCCCTACATCAGGGAGGGATGAACGTGCTGCTCGCTTTGATCATGTGAAATGAGGACTAGAGTTGTTTTAACATCACAACAGTCTCGAGCTAATGAAGACTGTAGGAATGGCTCAGAGTGAGGCGCCGTTAGTTGTTGGTTTGGTGGACGGGATGGTTATTTTCACCACGCCGCAGCAGCGCTTCAACCCACACGTGCGTCTCACATCAGCTCATCTCAGCGCACAGCAGATTCCTCTCGTCCATAAACACTCTCCATACATTCAGCGTTCAGCTGATGCCCGCGGCAAGCGCTTCATATCACACCGCGTGATAAGAGTTTATAAACGTTCACTTCAGCTCTCCATCAGGCGGCGGAGCACTGATGAAGATGAGGAGGATGAGATGAAATTAAAGCACAGAAGACTGATCACGTCTCATTACAAACAGGAAGAAGAGCTGCACTTTATAGACAGAAAATAAAACTCTGACCTTCAACAACCCACCACAGCGGAGGAGGATCCTCGGGGTTAAAGGTCAATCTATGAACCAATGTAATTTCTCTAAATAATCTGCGAAACAATGTGTCACATGATCCAGAATGCAATAAATCAAAATAATCTAATGCCAGTGTTCTTTTAACTTTATTGAACTTTATTGTCCAGTCTGTTTTCACAGAGAGGAAATTTTTCTTTGACACTGTAACATACATTCACTGCTTAGAAATCACACCACACATCAACAACACAATTCTATAATTAAACACTGTAAGAAAGAAAATTTTAAAATATCAACAGCCATTCTATTGCTTCAATTAAAATACTGTACGATTCAAGATAATCACTGCCAATGGAGGAAATTTTAAAATATCAACAGCCATTCTATTGCTTCAATTAAAATACTGTACGTCGAGACTGGAGCAATTCAAAAGCAGAATGAAGAGGATGCGTGTTATCTTTTAAAAATCGCAATTGCCATTTTACCCATGAAAATGATCGAACAAGCTCTGAAGTGGCTGTTGTTTTTGTCCAGTAATCTTATTTGCTTGATTAAATTATTTGTGATAGTTTGTTCTTTTGTTTTAAATGTTAGATTGCCGTACCATGAAACAATATTATATGTGAGAATACTCTCAATCAGGTTGATCGATATAACATAGTTAGGGTCTGCTGACCGATATTAAGCTTCTCAGTTTCCTGAGGAGACCCAGGCGCGTGTCGTGCTTTTTTATGAATGTACTCCACATTACTTTCAAAATTAAGTTTCTCATCTATAATTGTACCCAAAGAGTGTGTGCTATCGTTAAATGTTCTAAGTTTTTTTTGATTTATGTGGTGTTGTTTATATTCAGATACGGTATCTACTCTTCTCAACTGATTTCTCAAACATAGCTCTTTTGTCTTTTCAATATTAAGATGTAAAAAACTACTCTCAAACCAACAGATAATACTGTCAATGTAATCAAAATATGAGGTGCAGTTCATTTCTTTCTGACATGAAACCAATGCCATATCATCGGCATATTTTATAAGGGTAGGTTATCGTCATTGCACTTCAGTTCATTTATGTATACGGAAAAAAGTATTGGAGACAGTACACATCCCTGAGGTACCCGCAGTATCTAAAACCAAGCAATCCGACATAAACATTATTAACACAAACTCGCTGAGGGCGACCTTTTAAAAACGCCTTAATCCATAAAATCATCCAACTACTAGCACCTAACTCATAGAGGCGCTTTAAAAGAAGATGAGGTTGGACAGTATTAAAAGCGGAAGAGAAATCCATGAAGAGTATTCGAACATAGGAATTTGAATTATCTAGATGAATTTTGAACCTTATTTAAAAGAGTGAGAGAGGCATCCACAGTGCTCCTATTTGCCCGATAGCAAATTGCATGGGGTCTATGCATGTCTCGATTTTGGGATAACAGTTCCTTACATACTATGGCGCTCCATGCATTTACACAGAATAGATGTGAGTACAATTGGGCGAAAGTCCTTGGGAGAGATTTTGCATTAGGTATTTTCGGCACCGGGATGACAATGGAATTCTTCCAGGCTAATGGTACAAAACCATTGTTCAGGAAGATTTGAAATAACCTTGTACACACATGTCCAAGTTGTGCTGCACATTCTTTCAGGACTTTCCCCTTCAGGCCATCTGGGCCAGGGTGCCTTATACGGTTTAATTTTATGAAGCACTGTGACAACCTCCCTCTCCTGTATAATCATAGGCTGTGATTGAGTCATGGTCATCATTAATTCATTACTAACAGACAAATCATCATCATTAAAATCATTATCAAATCGTGAATAAAAAATATTAAGATTATTTGCAAGACAATGAGGGTCTTCATGTTTTTGAACTCTTTTCTTTTGTCTACCTATCATTGTATTCAAACCCTTCCATGCATCTCCTACATTCCCTGTTTTTAATTTCTCTTCAACATTCTCTTTATATTCATTCTGTGCATCTTTTATCTTACGTTTTACTGCTTTGTTTAACTCTTTTATTTTCTGCTGATCATTCTGCAAGAAGGCAATTTTCTTCATGTTAAGGTAATGTTTCAGATCTTTGTTAATCCACTGCTTATTATTTGGATAGACTCTAATATTCTTTGTTTGAACCACTGAATTTACACAGAAATTAACATAACAGGTTATTGTATCATTCAACAATTCATGATTACTACAACAGTCATCATCGTTAAAAAAAAAAAAATAAATAAAAAATAAATAAATAAATAAGTCCCATTCAGTGCACTCAAAACAACCTCTTAGCTTTTCTATTTCGTCCCTGGACCACGTTTGAACCTGCTGAATGGCAGGCTTGATCCTCTTTAAAAGGTGCCTGTATTTTGGTAACAGATGAATAACGTTGTGATCCGACCGTCCCAGAGATGGGTATAGCTTTGGCACATATGCACCTTCCACGTTACCAAAGCATTTGTCCAGAGTCGTTAACCAGTCTTGTCGGACAGGTTACATATTGCTCAAGATTTGGCAACAGCGTAGATACATTGCATTTATTAAAATCCAAAATAGCAAGAAGACTGGGTCATCGGCATAATTGCAAAGCGCTCTGTTTTAACTAGCAGCTATGCATTCGGCAGCAAGTGCAAAGTTTGGTCCAGGCACATAGACTAAAATAATTGTTATTTGTCCGAATTCGCGAGGCAAATAGTATGGCCTAAAAGACACAGTCAATAGTTCATAGTGAGCAGAGCAATGTGTTTCACGTACCGTAATATTACTCGCCCATCTGCTACTAACGAACATACACAGTCCTCCTCCGATTGTTTTAGTTGACTTGGCACTGTCGCGGTCCAGACGGTGAGTATCCTTCCAAGTGTATGTTGTCAATCGCCTCCGTCAGCCATGTCTCCGTAATGCAGATCAGGTTAGCTCTTTTAAAGTCTCTGTTATATTTCACCAATGCTGTAAGTTCAAACATTTTATTTTGAAGCGACCGAGCATTAGTTTAAAGTTATTGTAGGAAGAGGAAACCGACTGCCGCGAGATTTAAGTCTGTTTCGGATTCCGCCTCTAGAGCCCCTCCGTTTTATTTTCTTCTTTCTATTTGTTGTGTGGATGGAACAAACTATTCCGGAAGGTTCATGAAAGAACTTTGGTGGGGTTCTAACATTGTGTCAGAATCTCAACAGATCTTCGCGGCTGTAAAACATTGTCCTCATTAGTCCGTTGTTCCTTAGATTTCCCGAATCCACGCCATCTCCCAACGCAGACACACAGTCTATAGCGCATTTTAGAATCCAGAACACAACGATTATCTTAAAAAGCATATTGCTTTTAAAACGTGGACTGTTTAAACAGTTTAAAACAAACAAACAAGCCAACACACCAGCGTCTGTTAAACGCAGAAGTTTTTGTTAAAATTCTGAATTAGATTTTCTTTTTATATGTTCTGCTTTCATGGTTATCTTAGTTAAACTTTTAGACATTTTGATGTGATTTTTAATGGTTTTTGTTGTTTTTTCATATGTTTTTATAGTTAAATTTTTTATTCAGTTTTAGTTATTTTAGTTCATCGAGTTAAACTAAATGAAAATAAGAAATGTTGCCTTGGAAACTAGCTGAAATAAAATGTTTAATAAATAAATGTTAGTAAAAAAATTGTCATTTTGTCATTTTTATTAATTTTTGTTTTTTTTAAAATATGTCTGTATACTTTTTATAAATTTTATTTCAGTTTTATTTTATTTTAGTACAACCTTAACAAAAATGAGAAATGTTGCCATGGCAACTAGTTTAAATAAAGGACCCCTTTTACATTTTATTTTATTTCAGTTAACATTCATTTTATTTTATGTAATACAAATATTTTTATCCTGGTAAGTCAGCACCGACACTGGTGAGATCTCATCAGAAACTCACAAAGAGCAACACAGACGGACTGTATTGGTGATGAGATCTAATTAGCCCTGCTGAATGAATGTAAATGTAATTGTGTTTGTGTTTTCAAGTGGGAATCTCCTCATGCATCTCTGGCTTCACTGCTGTGGACGTTTATGGACTTTAAACAGGTGCAAATAAACTGCCATGTTTCCACAACAGCTTTTCACAGAGGAGCTCCATCAAACCTGCAGCGTGGAGCAATTAGAGAAGAGAGCTGTAAACCTGAGCGGGAACCAGGAACAGATGATGCTGGAGGAGGAGAAGAGGCTCCATGAGTCCACGGCACTGAAGGTCACTGCCGTCCGAGAACCCCAGAGACTCAGTGATGTGCAAACGCATTAGAGATCCATCAGGCGTAATCGCTGCTCATATGGTGGCATATTAAAACTGAGAGGAACCGGTGCAGAAAGAAGAGGAAGGGCAGACGCAGCCTTCAGGTGACACACCTCAGCAGTTTCATCAAGCAGCTTTATGCATTTCAAAGGCAACAGATTGTTTTAGTCAACAGTGTGTTTTTGTCCTGAGGCGGAACGTCACTTTAGAAGTGTAAACACGAAGCCTTCAGGATGTCTGATTCGCTCTGATGATCTGATGTCCTTACAGGACAGAAACTAATACTAAACTACAATGTCAATCTATTATCTATCTATCTATACAATTGTGGCTGTATGTCACATCACAGTCACAACCGTAAGCTTCTCTGATGATTATAAACATGAACTGAACTGAGATGATGAAAACCTAAACACCAGTTCAGTTCTTAATTTGAGCTGAATGTGAAATAATATAGAAAACTGAATGTTAGGAAGCAAATTTCAAATTAAATTAAATTCAATAGACAGGCAGACAGAGATAGATAGATAGATAGATAGATAGATAGATAGATAGATAGATAGATAGATAGATTGATAGATAGACAGACAGACAGACAGACAGACAGACAGAGATAGATAGATAGATAGATAGATAGACAGACAGAGATAGATAGATAGATAGATAGATAGATAGATAGATAGATAGTCGATCAGCAGGTGTCTGTTATTAAGCATGCGTCTGTTGTTCAGCAGGTGTCTGTCGTTCAGCAGGTGTCTGTCTGTCGTTCAGCTGTTGTGTTTGTTCAGCAGGTGTCTGTCGTTCAGTCGGCGTCTGTCGTTCACCTGGTGTCTGTCTGTCATTCAGCCAGCGTCTGTCGATCAGCAGGTGTCTGTCGTTCAGCAGGTGTCTGTCATTCAGCAGGTGTCTGTCGTTCAGTCGGCGTCTGTCGTTCACCTGGTGTCTGTCTTCATTCAGCCAGCGTCTGTCGTTCAGCAGGTGTCTGTCGATCAGCAGGTGTCTGTCGTTCAGCAGGTGTCTGTCGATCAGCAGGTGTCTGTCGATCAGCAGGTGTCTGTTGTTCAGCAGGTGTCTGTCGATCAGGAGGTGTCTGTCGTTCAGCAGGTGTCTGTCTGTTATTAAGCATGCATCTGTTGTTCAGCAGGTGTCTGTCGTTCAGCAGGTGTCTGTCGATCAGCAGGTGTCTGTCGATCAGCAGGTGTCTGTTGTTCAGCAGGTGTCTGTCGATCAGCAGGTGTCTGTCGATCAGCAGGTGTCTGTCTGTCATTCAGCCAGCATCTGTCGATCAGCAGGTGTCTGTCGTTCAGCAGGTGTCTGTCGATCAGCAGGTGTCTGTCGATCAGCAGGTGTCTGTCGTTCAGTCGGCGTCTGTCGTTCACCTGGTGTCTGTCTGTCATTCAGCCAGCGTCTGTCGATCAGCAGGTGTCTGTCGATCAGCAGGTGTCTGTCGATCAGCAGGTGTCTGTCGTTCAGCAGGTGTTTGTCGTTCAGCAGGTGTCTGTCGTTCAGCAGGTGTCTGTCGATCAGCAGGTGTCTGTCGTTCAGCAGGTGTGGTGTCGATCAGCAGGTGTCTGTCGTTCAGCAGGTGTCTGTCATTCAGTAGGTGTCTGTCGATCAGCAGGTGTCTGTCGATCAGCAGGTGTCTGTCGTTCAGTCGGCGTCTGTCGTTCACCTGGTGTCTGTCTGTCATTCAGCAGGTGTCTGTAGATCAGGAGGTGTCTGTCGATCAGGAGGTGTCTGTCGATCAGCATGCATCTGTTGTTCAGCAGGTGTCTGTCGTTCAGCAGGTGTCTGTCGTTCAGCAGGTGTCTGTCGTTCAGCAGGTGTCTGTCGTTCAGCAGGTGTCTGTCGATCAGCATGCATCTGTTGTTCAGCAGGTGTCTGTCATTCAGCAGGTGTCTGTCGATCAGCAGGTGTCTGTCGTTCAGCAGGTGTTTGTCGTTCAGCAGGTGTCTGTTGTTCAGCAGGTGTCTGTCATTCAGTAGGTGTCTGTTATTAAGCATGCATCTGTCATTCAGTAGGTGTCTGTCGTTCAGCAGGTGTCTGTCGATCAGGAGGTGTCTGTCGATCAGCAGGTGTTTGTTGTTCAGCAGGTGTCTGTAGATCAGCAGGTGTCTGTCGTTCAGCAGGTGTCTGTCATTCAGTAGGTGTCTGTCGATCAGCAGGTGTCTGTCGATCAGCAGGTGTCTGTCGTTCAGCAGGTGTCTGTCATTCAGTAGGTGTCTGTCATTCAGCAGGTGTCTGTCGTTCAGCAGGTTTCTGTTGTTCAGTAGGTGTCTGTCGATCAGCAGGTGTCTGTTGTTCAGCAGGTGTCTGTCGTTCAGCAGGTGTCTGTAGATCAGGAGGTGTCTGTCGATCAGGAGGTGTCTGTCGATCAGCAGGTGTCTGTCGTTTAGCAGGTGTCTGTCGTTCAGCAGGTGTCTGTCGATCAGCAGGTGTCTGTCGTTCAGCAGGTGTCTGTCATTCAGCAGGTGTCTGTCGTTCAGCAGGTTTCTGTCGTTCAGCAGGTGTCTGTTGTTCAGCAGGTGTCTGTCGATCAGGAGGTGTCTGTCGTTCAGCAGGTGTCTGTTGTTCAGCAGGTGTCTGTTGTTAAGCATGCATCTGTTGTTCAGCAGGTGTCTGTCATTCAGCGTCTGTCATTCAGCAGGGATCTGTCATTCAGCCGGTTTCTGTCCATGATGTTCATGAGGAATCCAGTGGATATCAGCACACCATTTAATGACCCAACAACAACAACAACAACAACAACAACAGAACAGAACAGAACAGAACAAAAGACATGTCCACTAGTCAAGGATACACCGTCGGATGGTGCCGGAGATGTCCTGCCTCTAAACTAAACAGAACCAAACTAAACCAGTCATAACTGGATGTGTCATTCATGAGAAACTGCGCTGAGGACTTCAAGTTCAATCAAAGCAGCAGTGAAACACTATTTATTCTGCTCCTTTCTCTCATGGAAGATGCTTCTGACAGACACGCACTCTCTCTCTCTCTCTCTCTCTCTCTCTCTCTCTCTCAGAAAACTGGCACCCTTCCCATTTCATTATTAGTTCTTTCAATCAAGAGCATTGTGACGAATCGTTGCATGGAGAATCATAACCCTGAGGGACGCGGACTGTTTGACTGCTGTTTGAGAAGGAGGAAATCCTTAACTAATGGCTGTCTCCTACACGCCTGCTTTAATAAGTGTGTGTCTTTCTCTCCCTGAATGGGCCGGTTAAACCGCTCTGTAGTGGATTTATCACCCGACGCCTGTGTTGGTGAGTCACCACCTTCACCTGGAAATGCTTTGCAGAATCCTGCAGACAGCAGATACCTGGGAGATTTCAGAACCAACAGATGGACAGCAGAATATCAGTCTATCTAAAGGAAAGTTTACATTTCTTCATTGGCATTTGTGTTATTAGTAGGGCTATCAAGCAACCAAAAATTTTAATCTAATCAATTACATAATGTGCCCATTAATTAATCAAATTAATTGCAAATTAATTGCACATCAATTTTGCCTGAGAAATTTCACCAAAAAGATAATTATTGTGTTAGAAGTGTAGAAGTGTTTTAAAAATGAATATTGAAATGATTTTAAAAATTAATTATGACTCTAAATATGAAACTAAAAGCACCAACTAAAATTTAGCAAAACAGACAATGTTGACAATATTGAGTCTGAATTGTAATAAAATGTTATCTTCTTTTTTATTGACCTGTTGTATAAATCAGTATCACGTTATTGCAGTAGTATTGCATCACCACTCATGCTGGTGTGATATTGCTAAACTACATCATATGATATAAATATGAGGGTGATTTTTGCCATCATATCTTGAATTTTAGGCTCATATCACAGCATTCTTATAGACTCCATCACCAGTCAGTGGTCCTGATGTTCATCAGACACAGCATCAATGTGAGATGACGGACAGGTCTGGACGAGGCGCTGCATTAATCACTTTAACACATTATTTTTCCATAATTAATTGCACCAAATTAACACAGCCCTGGTTTTGAGATCTTCACTCAGACTCAGTGGACATCGGCTTTCAGGACAGGTTTGGGTCGACAACCTTCCGGATGTTTGAGGTCGGTCATTGATGAAACAAGAAGTTACCTGATTTGCACACACTGCATCTGAAGCGAGATCTCAGCGAGCTCTCAGCGAATCTCGGTCTCCTTCGACTCCTAGTTCCTGTCTCCACAAGAGTGAGGAGGAGGTGATGGAAGGTCTTCAGGGGTTTGTGTCGAGCTGCATGTAAGAGAGCTATGAAACACAACAGCAGTCATACAGTAAATTAAACGTACATAACGCCAGCGATGTTCAATCTCCTCTAGTGCTTCACGCTGCTCCAAATCTCATTTGTATCGACTCCAAATTTATCTCAAGTACTCATTTACTTCCAGTTCATGTTCCACTTTCCCTCCTTCTGCTGTCACAGCAAGAAAAATCTTGTTTTTCACCAGAATTCATGCAAACGTGCTGAACTGTTGCTGCACAGCAAACACACCTGATGAAAAGAGATAGATTTTGGTTTCTGTGGGTTTTCTGTTGAATTGAGAAAAAAAAATGGTTAGATTAATTTAATGAGTTCAAGTAGTGGAAAAACATATTGCCATGACTTACTGATCATACCAGTAACAAACAATCATTTAGTTAACCTTTATTAATAGTACTGTAGTTTAGTTTTTTAACGAGCTCCACCTTAGATTTGGATTCGTCCTCACCGCTGCCTCTCCTGCAGATGGGCGTGGCCTGTACTCTGCCCCGCCCCTTGTGTGACATCATCAACAGATGAACCTAAAACATCACTGTTTATTTCCGAACATTTTAGTAATGACTTCTAACTATTCATATGCACTGAAAAAATATGTAAGATCTCTCCTGGTACACAGAAGTAAAAGCACTCAGACTCTTCCAGGATTTACATCAGATAAAACATGATAAAAGTTCCCATTCTGTTTTCAGTCCCAGCGTGGCTGTCAGCATCTTATTGGATGTCACGTGATCTGATGCTACATAAAAGAGCACATGTGCGTCGTGCCAGAATCACGTACGTTAAACACAGTGAAGAGTGAGGCTTGGTGAACGTGATTTCACCAAGAACAACATGTTCCTGGATCAACATTCCAATCAACCAATCAGAACCCAGGGATAAGTTTTCAAGAAATGTCAGTTTTAGACTTACAATCAGGGTTAGATGCTTCTACATCCTTGTTATTCACTAATCATTTTCCTCTGATTTTAGGAATAAATTAGGTTTAGGGGTAGGGATTGGGTTAGGTCTATATTTTTGGACAGTAATGTTGATCCAGGAACATGTCTTACTTGGCAAAATCGCAGCGACCGTGAGGCTTCACCAAAAAAAAACATTATTTATTTATTTATTTTCATTTCTAATTATTCTCCAGCACCGGGCTTGTTAAGTTAATCTTTCTGAAGCAGACTGTGTGAATGCAGCACAAAACCCAGGAATCCTTTCAGCACATTTAGCCGACAGGCCTTATTTGATGGTGGCAAATGAAATCAAATAACTGTGTGTTTCTATAGAAGTACATGAATTATTGCAGTGCTGAAGTAAAGCAAACACCTCCAGCAGCCGTTTGAATGCAGGCTTTAATCACAGCCGTCAGATGATGGGCTCAGAAAAGGTCTCGCTCTGGTTCACAATCGGGCTATTTTCATTCACTGGCCCTCCAGAACTCTTTTAAAGTAATTAAGAGGAGACAATGACGTGACCTTGTCAAGAGCATCTGATACCAGCTTTTATAATTCAAGACTTCGGCCAAATGATGTCGGAAAGCGAGGCTGGAATCCAAAGGCCAGCTGGACTGAAATCCCGTGAGTGTCTGCTGTGAATGTGCTCAAACAGACGCTTTCCTCAGAGGATCTGAACTCTAGAATAACACTTTCTGTGGCGTCTTAATGTTCTAGTGATCTTTATAGAGCTTTTGTCTTACTAAAGTGACACTTATTTCAGCATATGTTCAGTCGTACACACTAATGAACAGTTCTGCAGCGCCAGATAATAGACCTGAAATATCACTTGACATGAGTTCCAGCACATGACTAAATATGAGCAGTTAAATCATCTGAAGGATGGAACAAACTAACTTACTAACCTGATTGTTTTGGATTAAAAAGCGATGCATGATTACTGTTGCTATGGTTTCTTTCTTTGATTTGTTACTTCCCAACATTAATTAAGCTGGCTGCCTTCCAATTCTTCTACTTCTGAGACCAAATTTCTGAAATTAACTCCTCTTAGAGCCGTAAAGCCATGACCACCAAACTTGGCACAGACCTTCAGACCATTCTGACTCAGCGTACTGTATGTTTTCTAATTGATCCGACTTGCGGAATTCCTGTATCGTATTTCCAAACAGGCCCAAATTCCAATAGACTCCCTTTGAGGGGATGAAAACATTTATACAAAACCCCTTACAGAGTGTTTAAGCTGTCTTACTGCTAGCAATGCTTAACATGTAACTTAGGATAAGATGCTAAAATGTTAACAGAATGGTAAACCAATATGAACATGTTACCTGTGTGCTAATTCATGCCAGCAACATGTTAAATCATACTAGAAACATGCTAGCAATGTGCTACATAATGTTAACAATATGTTACAACATGCTAAAAACATGTTAACAACATATCTCATCTTAACAATGTGCAATGTGTGTACTTAATCATGCTAGCAACATGTTAAAACATTAGCAATGTGCTTAAACATACTAGAAACAGGCTACAATGTGCTAACAACATGTTAAATCATGCTAGCAGCATGTCAGAACATTTTAACAATGTGCTAAAACATAGTAGAAACATGCTAGCAATGTGTTAAAATGTTAGTATCATTTCACTGAATTCTCAACCTTCAAACTTCAGGCTTTTCATAATGATTTTATAATTTCAGACCTGGCTTTGTCAAGCCAACATCAAAGTTTTTCATCTAACTTTACTCATCTAGTTGTTCACAATTACACACATAAACAAAAGGTGATTATGGTGGTTTAATGCTCGTTAGCACTTCCTAAGTTTCGATACGGATGGATAGACGGATCTCATGCGCACGTCAGGCTCAGAGTGATTCATTATTACTTATATAATCACTCTTCACAAATGACGCAGAGGTGTTTAAAACTGAGATTATATTTAATCACAGCACATTAATTATTGAATAAATAATGAGTTTCCAATCTACTCCAGAACTGTTTAATTAAAGCGAATTAATTATTATACTAATTGATTTCTTGATTAATTCAAAATCTAGTGAAACTCTTGCTCATTGATACATGGAGAAGCAGCAGCTCACGGCATCATGTGACCTGAAAGAAGAATCATAAAATCATTGAAAATCATAAAATCATCGATAAAATCGCCTTCGTACAGATCTTAAGCTTTAATAATCGACCAGACTGAAGTGTTTGGGATCAACTGGCCCCGGACTCAATATAAGAGTCAATGAAATAATGAAGAGAAGCAATTAGCTAATAGAGCAGAGAACAGATCTGCTCAGATCCACACGTCTGAAAGACCAGCAGAGACTGAGATCACTGATCTGATGATTAGCATGAGAATATCTCATCGTAGTCTACACACGTCTCAGCAGAGTCTCAATGCTGTAAGACAGCTCACATTTCAACCAAAATCTACTGAAGCCATTTATGTGCGTGTGAATTAAAGTCAGCATTGGTGCATGTCATTATTTCAGCATATAACATGACACAGCGGTATTGTATCGTGCTGCTGTTTGTGATCCGCGTCAATCTACATGAATCTGTGGACAGACAAACATGACCTGTGGGAAAATAAAAAATAAAAATGAATTCATTAATAAACTAAACTAGACTAAATTAAAATAAAAGCACAGATACAGACATCACTGATTTAAAAGATCTCTGGACCAGATGATTAGAACGACATGTCAGAAAAAATACAATAAAATAAAATAAAATGCACAAATACAGTCAATGATTTAAAAGAGGACCACAGGAGCTGAATGACATCCAGTGACCAAAGAGAAAATAAAATTAGTTATTACATAAATCATCTGACATTTTGACATCAGCACATCCCACTCTTGAACAGCACAGTTCAACACTCATATCTGAGTGAGTGCATGAGTTATTTATATACAGAACACACACACACACACACACACAGTCTAGAATTGTATCATATTGTGTGTGTGTGTGTGTGTGTGTGTGTGTGTGTGTGTGTGTGTGTGTGTGTGTGTGTGTGTGTGTGTGTGTGTGTGTGTAAATTTCACAGCTGAATGGCAGGTGTTGGCAGCGCACGCTTCAGTTTTAAAGGGGTCATTGAGAAATCTAAATTCCCTTGATCTTTTGAAAGATAAGAGGTCATTGTACTATAGAAATCAAAAATTGCTTGTTAGTCTAAAATCAGCTTATACTAACTCAGACAAAATGACAGCTTGTGGAATGTGCCCCTCTATGATGTAATAGTGTGGCTAAACCCCGCCTCCACGGAAGAAGATCAAAGCCTGCTTCTAGCCCCGCCCACTGATTCACGCATGTAGTGTAAATAACGATAGGGGTGAATGCAGGTCTACACAGAAACCAAACCATAAAGATGCTCTGAAGACAACAAGATGCTGTTCAGAGCCATGGTGTGGAAAAACACAGCCTTTGCAT
>NC_056582.1:20534921-20542421 GCF_018340385.1 Cyprinus carpio | reverse complement strand
ACTGTAAATTGTAATATTCATAATAAATAATTTTGATTTTTGTCATAATTATGCAGCCCTAATTCATAGTCAAAATGCATTATAACTACAATAATATAAACAAAAGAAAACAGGGGTAGGCTAACAAACATAGAAATAAGTTAATAATTTTAATAATATAATTAATATAATTAGTCTCACATGAGTGAATCATAAAAATAACATTTCAGATCACTATCTTTTTTCAATTTAATGAGAATGGCTTCAGTTCACCAAACGTCTGAACAAAAGTTCAGATGACGTCACCAATCGAACACTACCACGGGACAACAATAAATCAATTCAGTACAAACGCATCCTGTCCAGACACATTAGAAGACATACTTTCATCGACTAATATGAGCTGAAAACACAGATCTGTTCAGAATCATCTCATCAGAAGAGCTCTTCGACATATTCAGGATCAATAAAACATCATAGCATCAGAGCCCACAGATCACACACCTGCTGATTCAGACTCACCTCACCAGATGTCTGCATCGCTCGTGTTTGATTTCATCGTATGTTTCACTGTATTCATCATGATCTGGAACACTGACGGATAGTTTTAAAGTGCTAAAAACAGTCAAATAAACTGCTGGATTACAATCGAAAAGGGTCACATTAAAATGTTGCATTATTGTCCTGACGGATAAAAGCAGAGCGTGATGAACATTTTACAGTCAAACTGATGAATCAGAATTATTTGTAGCACATCTTTATGATTTGAAATTATTTGTTTTAGTGCGGTGTTTCCCTGCTTTCGGCCCGAGACTCTGGAATGGATAAATGTTTAATAAATGATCCTTAATAATTTAATTTAAAACCTGTTTTAATACATTTGAGTCATTTTAAACTATTCAGATTAAATAATAAATTATTCTGCTAATCGCCTCGAGCCTCTGTTTGCCTGATGAACCCAGCTAACAAAAAACGCTTGGCTAGCGTTCCCATTAAGTTAGAAAACTATATTTCTAAATGTTCTCTTTTAAAAAACATTTTTTTTTGGTTGAGTGAATGTTAAAAACATCAAGAACATTGCATTTTTATTATTTTGCGAACGTTATGCGAACGTTACTTCTGAAAGTTCTCTAAACAAACATACTAAAATGTTTTAAGACCAGGTGACTTTGAATGAACATTCTATTAACATTACTGGAAGAACGCTTGTTCGTGACTTTGAGAGCCAGCGTAATGCCTTTTAAACTGTACAGACTGTCCTACACCAACCCTACACCTAAACCTACCCCTCACAGAAAACTACTGCCAATTTTTGAATTTCAGAAAACACTGTTTTGTATGTTTTATAAGCCTTTTGTTTTACGGGGACACAGTGTCCTCATAAACCATGTTTACGTTGTAGTACCCATGTCATTATACACATTTGTGTCCTCATAAACCATATATACCAGTACATACACACACACACACACACACACACACACACACACACACACACACACACACACACTGTGACAGATGAACCTGACAGACACAGTGGTTAAAAATGTTTCCCTTTATATGCAACTAATTTGCACTGATTGTAGCATAAAATTAAGGTTACAGTTCATTTTTCACAAGACAGCGAGTCTTTAGGAGCTTAAAGAGCATTTCAGCCTCCGTCTGTTTGTCCATCTTGAACATCTGAAACGGCCAATTTACTTTGCTTATCCTGCACATCCTACAGAGCAGACGCTAATGAGCAGCGCTGCATTTATGAACCACGAGAGACTCTGAGACCGGTCTACACAAAACCAGAACCTGAACCACTGGAGTGTGACACAGAGGAGCGTTCACCAGATCCAGATCCAGAGAGCAGCAGGTCAAGAGCACATTTAACCTCATTTCCTTCACAGCATCTGAACTCAGCATGAGCCACAGTCATTACTCTTCCTGCTCATCCATCAGTCTCGCTCACACGCATCTGTTAGCGCGGGTCTCAGGCCTTAATGCCTGCGCAGACGCACACAGAGCCCATAAAGAGCTGGACTGATGGCTGTCCGGTGTGTCTCGCGAGAGACGGATGGAGCTCGGGGAGTCACACTCTGTTTCTGGGTGTCAGGAGGAATGTGACACCGCAAAGATGGAGAAGAACTAGATCTCCTGCGAGATATCGATTCTGCAGCCGCTCTGGAGAAACTGGTTTTGCTGCACGACCCGCACCTTGAACGATAACGCCGACCCCAAAAAAAAAAAAAGCATACGAAGCTTTAAAATAAAGTAAGGGCTGTCAAGTGATTCAGATGTTTGATCTAATTAATTATTTACATGATAAGCTGATTAATTAATCTTATTAATTCTAAATTAATCACACATAGATTTGGGCTGAGATGACTCCCCAAAAGATCATTTACAGTTATTATTGTGTTAGATGAAAAATAAGAAAGAAAAAGAAAAACAGAAGGGAAGGGAACACAGAAGCAATATAATCCCCATTATCTTCTAATCAAAGTGAATGAGGGTTCCTGTTGTTTTCTGTTTGTTTGTTGTTTTTTAAGCAGGGCCATAATGAAAATAAATGGGTTTTAAGGTTTTTTTTTTATATATATATAAAAAAATTAATTGATACTCTTATTATGACCGGCAGTAGGTCTTAATGAGTGAGTCATTGAATCATTCACTCAACCGATTCATTTAAACGGCTGATTCATTCAGAAAGGAAGCCAGTGACTGTGTTTATGAATCACTGACTCACTCATTCGTTCAAACGCAGATTCATTCATGAACAAATCAGTCAGAGATGCACAACAGTGCTGTGGCTTTGATTGGGACAAAACTGAGCAAAAACAGACTATACTGACAATATCTTAAATATAACACTATATTAACTTCTTGTTTATTGTACTATTTGCTTGAAACTAACATGTTAGATTGACAGCCCTACATAAAATATTTATTCAAATGATCATGAAATACGACCTTTGACTTTAACAACAGAAAGATATGGTGCGGTAAAACTCTTTGCATTAAAAGGCATTCAAATAATAATATAACAAAATCAAGCAGCATACCGGACTGTTTTTAACAGTCGAAAGCGAATGATGTTGACACATTAAAGCTGCAATCATCTGCTCTTATGTTGGAAATGGGGTGGATAATGTTTGCATCTCTAATATTTATTATAAATGCAAATATAATCATCAGAACTGACCTGTGATCTGTTTCAGCGACTCAGTAATAAACTCTTCATCCTGTTCTTCTAAATGCAAAACTACAGGGACTTACTTCAAATACTCAGCTGACATTATGATTCATTTTTCCATATTAAAAAAAAAGCACAATAATGTAAGGTTCTTGTTTAGAATGGCGTTCGCTCGTGTGAGATGAAGACCCGCGTCACGAGTTTGATCAAAGCGGTTTTATTCTTCACAGATCAGGTCGGCGTGTCATGACGTCACATGACCTGCGATTATTGCCCTGAGGTACTAATTATACGTTTCTGGTGCACTTTACAGATCATGAATAGCAGATCAAACAGCAAGCATACTGCAGCCTCATCAGTCCAGACACAGACAGTCACTGGGTGTTTTCTCAGAAAAACACACGCAGCAGGAGACTGGTGACCGATGGTCAGTAATTTCAGGACGGTGTACCGGCGCAGGCTAAAGGCTCGAGGGCCGTCACCTCCTGCAGCCCTTCGCTCATATTATACCCACACATCTCCATGGCTTTGTCTGCAGGCCACGCTTCGGAGACTGACTTATTGGCAGCGTAAATCACAGCTGCCCTCTGAGGGACCTGAATATCTGATGCCATAAACATATATGCCACTGTGCCCTGCGGAGAGAAACAACAGCACAGAGAGAGATGTGACGCGTTACTGACATCTGAATACGTGCAGACTAACAAACACACTCTACATCTGATCAAATATCATCTGCGTTCCCTGCAGTCCCTGTCCTGAGGCTGACCTGTCTTTGACCTTTCACTTCATCCCAGCTAACAACAATAACAACGTTTCGCTAATGAACGGTGATATTTTAGCATTGTTCAGATACTATTGTAGTTTTCATGATATTTTTAATGTTTTTATTTTTATATTTTCCATTTTAATTTTAATTTAAGTTAGTTTTAGTAATTTTGTTGTGTGCTTTTTAGCCATTTTTATCTAGATTTTATCGATTTTTATTTTATTTTATTATTATTATTATTATTATTATTTTTGTATGTCAAGTGAATCTAAATTAGAATGAGAAATGTTGCCTTGAAAACTAGCCGAAATACAATGTTTTTATTTATTTTATTTAATTTCAGTTCATTTTATTTTTTAGGGTTAGTTTTAATTTCAGTTTTAGTTTTAGTTTTTATTTCTGACTGTTGCAGAAAACATAAAGGGGAAGTTTCATTTCATCACTTTACATCAGTATGGGAATGTCATTTTTGAACATTCTCTAAATGAAACTAGAACATTTCAGGACCTTCCACAAATGATGTATAAAACAACTTTTTTGTGAAAGTTATTAAAAACAAGATAAACGTAAGACTGAGAGAACCTTGTCGGAATGTCAGGAAAACGTTCTGAGCACATTCTCTGTTAGCAGGGATTCTTCATATGGACTTAAAGTTAAAAAACAACAACAACAAAAAAAAAAGTAAAAAAAAAAAAAACATTCCACATGTAAAGTTGAGCGTTTGTGCTCCAGATGTGAAAGATTCCTCAAATCCTGTGATCAAACTCATGAATAAACTGTGTTCATCAAACACCTTGTATTTTCTTCAGTTTGTGTGAGTTTAATCACTCTGCGCTTCACTGTTTGTTTTCTTTAATCTGAAGAGTCAATAATCTGCATAATAGACGAGCTCAATTACATAATGCAAATCTGTCGACAGAATTAATGAAGGGCTGAAGTGAAGGGAGCAGCGCTGATGCTGTGGGTGTTTTGGAGAAGAGCTGCTCTGAATGGACATGTGTTTTCTCTTGAATAAAGGCCGGCTGCAGTAATGAAGGTTTGCACTCGCTTGCCAAAAGCTGCATTACAGGCCATAATGGCCCGGGCCGTCTGAAGCACTCCTGGAACAGAGTGAATTAAAATGCACGCTGGAATCACGGAAAAGATCTGACGGGAGGGGCAATCTGTCCTGCTCCAACATCACGACGCTCCCATTCCCTGCAGGACGCCCAGCCAGGCAAACAATATGTTCTGCTAACGTTCCCAATAAGTTATGAAAACGTTATTTTCTGAATGTTCTCTGTACACCTGAACCAAAACGTCCAGTTTCTTTAAATGCTGTGAAAACGTCGTTCCTTGGTTAATGGAACATTCCAAACATTATGGGAACGTTACTTTTGAATGTAGCCTGAAACAAGTAGCATTTAAAAACGGTATGAACGTCCAGAAATAACATTTGAGTGCTAACATTTGGAAAACATTATGAATTACCAGAGAATTCAGAATGTTATTTGTTCATAACATTGAGAGAACCTTTCCATAACGCTGAGCAAACGTTGTGAGAGCGTTCCCTGTTCTCTGGATCCCTGGACACACACACGACGGACGGATTGATCATATATTTAGTACAGTATTCTGTGTGAATGTGTGTTTGATCATCTACGATCACATGGATCATTACAAATCAGGCTTCAATAATGAGAGAAAAACACACTGATGGATGTTTAATTCATGATCACAATGAATAGTGATGATCAGCAGCTCAGAGGCATCTGACATATGGACTTACAGACGCTACTGAAGGCCAGAGGGGCGAGAGACACAGAGAGAGTTTATCAGTGGATGTCCACAGCTTAAAAGTGCTGTAGAAATGCTCCCTTCACTCATTTCTATGTAAGGACTTGACCTTTTATCTGCTTGAGAGTCCAGCTGGAGCTCTGCCAGACGCAGTCTAGCGCAGCTCGCTCGTATGGAGCTCTGTGGGGGAATGCTCTGATGAACTACACAAGAAAGCTCATTTAGGAAGAGAGCTGGCTCTGACCCTCACTCTTCAAACTCCTCAGGTTAAACAACGCTTAATAGTAGTGTGTTGAATCAGTGTAGGTAACATAATTTTGTCCGCCACTGAACTGGGTCACACCTGAGCAGATGAAGTAAATATCCTAGAAAACTCATGCATTTATTGCATGGATGGAGCAAGAACATGATGTGTTTCAGAGACAAGTACTGATAACACGTTCAAACGGACACAACATATGAGACGGTGCTGAACAAGAATCACTGTCATCTAGTGGATGATCCTGGGAGTGCTGAAGAACATCAGACACATCAGTCTGAACACCACAAACATTTCAGTCCTGTTCCTTGACTTGAGTCGAGGTGGCAACGGGAAGCAGAATCATCATTTGAATTGAGTGAAATTATTTCTACTTGACTAAATTCAAATAACTGCATTTACTATATAATCATTCATTTTATATATATATATATATATATATATATATATATATATATATATATATATATATAATATAAAAAGACCTTAATTTCCCCAAATTCTCTAATATTCCCCAGAACAAATAAGCATAATTGGTCAAACAAATGAGTGAAAAAGTGCAGGAATAATGACACTTAATCAATAAAATCTCTCGGATCTCGTTCATACCTGATGCTCGTGAGATCCAGTGACGTTTGAGCGGTTTCTTCTCATCCATCTCGTGTGAAGAAACATCAGCATCATCCTGGAAGACACCTGGGAAAACTGTCATCAAAGCTGTGGTTTTATGTAGAAATGATGAGCTTCAGTAAATACCTTCATGAGAGCGTTTGGACCCCATCTGATCTCATCAAGCTCTCTGATGTGTGAAGCACTCTGAATGTTAATGACGCGCTGTCACGGGTTAACCTGTCAACTCAAGGGCAACCAGCACAGCAGCAGAATCTTAATTCAGCACACACACACACACACACACACACACACACGCTCTCCATGTGCTCTCGAGTGTCATCTATGCTGCAGAAACACACCTGGAGCACACAACTCCAGACAGGCAGAAGAAACGATGATGAATAACACAATAACACAACACATGACAGATAAATTTCAATAGCTGAGAGGAAACATTTCAACTTTGCTTAAAGGGATACTCCACCCCAAAATTAAAATTTTGTCATTAATCACGTAGTTACATGTTGTGGTGTATTGTTTATATGAAGCAACAGGAACCCTTTTTGTAAGCGAAGAAAACTAAATAATGACTTTATTCAATAATTCCTTGTCAACAGTCTCCTCTGTATCTCCTCTGTTTTTAAAAATCAGACAAGCTAAATACACCCATCCTTGTGGCGCGGATAATACAGAAGAGCATACGCAGCATACGGTGATATGGAGAGACACACAGTAGACTGTTGACAAAGGAATTGTTGAATAAAGTCGTTATTTTTGTTTGCTTCACTTATAAAAAGTGTTCCCTTCGCTTCATATAACACAGATTGCACGTCTGATGGCAGAGTGGGTTTTTTTAAGATGGTTTGATAGTGTGATCCTGGACCTTGACACTGTTATTCTTATTTGGCATCTATGGACAGTCTC
>NC_056582.1:20519921-20529921 GCF_018340385.1 Cyprinus carpio | reverse complement strand
AAGCATGAGATGTTGTGGTTTCACCCTTTTTAATTCTATTTCTTCCAGTTAACCTGTGTGTACTGGTCTGCCGTGTGGATGCGCGCTTCACCTGTCCTGCAGAGGGCAGCCACACAGTCTGACACGATTACCTACATCTAACTTACTTTGATAGTATTTCAGCTTTGTAAAGTATGGAAACGTGCAAAATTGGTCTGTAGTTTCAATGACTTTCAGTATATTCAGTGTTTTTCTGTGAGATTCGGTGTATCTTTGACAGATACCTTGCAGATGTGCGTGTGCTATCTGAAGTCTACTTGACATCTGACAGGAAACGTCCTTTAGATGTATTGCAGATGAGCAAACACTCTAAAAAAAAAAACGTTTTACAGATATAAATGCAGATGTCAAATAGAGTCTCTGTGATGGATGTGTGCTATAAACCACACAGGGAAATCTCTAGGGAGACCATCCCAAATTAGTCTTTTGACATCATGACTCTATAATTAACATCACCACTTCTAGAAAACACCTGAAAGAACGACCTTGATTCTGAAAGCATCTGACTCGCGCTTATAAAGATTTCATGTTCAATGACGCGCAATAAAACAATTCATCTTAAAAAGGGCAAACAGTCAAAGGAAGTGCTCGCAATACCAAGTTTCAGGCATTGTTCAAGTCCGTACAAGCTAGGAAGAGAAGGGATAAATAAAAAGAAAAACAAAGTTTTTTACATTTAGGATGAAGTCAAGTAACGTCGAAAGAGATGAGTTTTCAGCTGTCACTTGAAGATTGTCAGGGATTCAGCATTCCGGATAGGGTTGGAAAGATCACTCCACCAGCCAGGATGAGTGAACGAGAATGTTCTGGCAACGTGATTTTGAGCCTCTCTGTGGATGGTTCACGCGGCGTCACGCCACTAGCGGATCTCACTTCTGGAGGGGATGTAGATTCGTAGTAGCGAGTGGAAGTATGGCGGGTGCTGAGCCTGTGGCTATTCTATATGCAAGCATCAATGTCTTGAACTTGATGCGAGCCGGCAACGCCTGTAAGCCAGTGCAAGAAGATCAAGAGAGATGTAACCGTGTCTCTTTGGTCATTGAAGCCAGTCCGTGACTGTTTCTGTAATCAATTTGTATAGGTTTGGAGCAGATTGTAGTCCTTGATGGTAGAGATCCCAGACGAGCATTGCAAGATAGTCCAGACCTGAATGACACAAGGGACAGATAGACAAGAACATAGTTGGTCAGCATGACTCTGTTAGAAAGGGCCATTATCTTTCTGATGTTGTGCAATGCGGACATCTGCAGATTGAGGCATCAATGTGGTGCTTTGAAAGGTCAGAGCTTGGCCAGCAAAGACTTAACACAAATTTTCGACCGAAGTTGATGGAGTAGCTTGTAGAAGGAACGGCTGGATGGAGAACATCATATGTAGTATTTGGTGGCAGAAGTACAAGAACTCAGTCTTTTTTTTCCAGGTTGAGCTGTAGGTGTATTCGTTTCATCCATCTGAGATGTCCCGGTCAATACGTACAACACTAACGACACCCCTGGACCGCATGGGGTGCATGGCTTTGTGTTCACACAGGAACCGTGGTCCGGGACTGAACCCGGCACTTACTAATGGAGTTTAATGCATGTGGGTGGTTGTTATTCAAATCCTGGTGTGTTTAGAGCTGAACACTTACTATTTTGAGTGTTACTAGTTTTGTCTGTGCAGAAATGTCCCCGCGAAATCCAGCACTGCTATATGCATACATACATAACATACCGTAAATGACATTATAGATATATAGGAGTATATAATACAAGGAACATGCACTGATGGGCAGCTGCTAAAAGAGCCGTTAGAAACATATATCTTACGGATTCTGCTATGGGACATTATTAGGAGCTAAATTGAATGTGGCTACTGTAAGATTGGAAAGTGTATTTTTCCCTGGTCCCTGAAATTGCATTTTAAAATATATGTGTTATATGAAGGGTTGTAACTAATACATTGTTTTCATATGTTTTCAAAATGGTATTGTCCATGTGAGCTTCACTTCCCTGTGCAACAAAAAACTCTGGAGGTAAGCCAGAGATTTTTGCCAACATTTATATTAATTATATTATGTGTGGCCATATGGGAGTATGATCTTGAGACATCAGAAGGGGGGGGGCAAGCGAGCAACAGACAGACTACAACTGATGGACAGTGTTCGTCGCAGTCATGTAACTAAAACGGGCGATCAGTTTTGTGCTAAAAAAGCTAGTGAGAACCGGACAAAACACACACCCACGGCGCCCCCCATACACAGAGTCACCCCCCAGAATGCTTCATGTTGACAGGGCCCACCTGCAGGCCCTCAGAACGATCGCCGGAAACAAACTAACTCCTCCATCATTCTGTGGGGAAGGGAGTGTTAAACTGCCTTCCGTCTAGGCGGTGCAAAACCGAGTGTGTGTGTGTGGGTGTGTGGTGTGTAGTGTGTGTGTGTGTGTGTGTGTGGTGTGTGTGGGCATGGTAACTAAATGTCCCGCACCGGGAGTCGGTGTGACTAATGATCATCAACCCGCTCCCAAGGTTCGGCCCACGGCGTCCATTGTCCAAAAACTTTGTCTCTTTTTGGCAAGCG
The DNA here is from genome assembly GCF_018340385.1 of Cyprinus carpio. NCBI lineage: Eukaryota > Metazoa > Chordata > Actinopteri > Cypriniformes > Cyprinidae > Cyprinus > Cyprinus carpio. The sequence continues at coordinate 20,527,322 of NC_056582.1, read as the reverse complement.
GCGAGATTTTCTCATCATCTTCAGACTGAGTAAGTCAGCAGGACCTCCGTCGTTCACTTTCTAGATGTATTCTCCTTCCGTCCAGCAGAGCTGAGAAATGAACCAAAGTTCTGATTTCAGCTGTTTACTATGCCATAACCTCCATCTGCTCTCTGAGGCAGAGAGCCGCAGATGATACTCATGATTAAAGAGAGAATTAAAGATGCCTTGAACTTATTAAATTACAAGTTTTGAACTCCTGTTTTCTTCTTTTACAAGTTATTGTGTGTGTTTTGTTTATCTCCCCCGCTCGGACAGACCTGTCACCCCTGATATGTTTTTGTCCCTCCAGGTGGGGCCGAAGCACAAGAAACACACACCCACACACACACACACCCTGTTTTCCCACCTCGGCTGGACACTATGTTTTACTTGTGCCAACCCTCTTGCGCTGAATATCGTTTCTAAAAGCTCCTCGCCCTCATCAGTTTCTGTGACCTTTGCCCTGTGAAGCCGTGTTCATTCGGTCCAACATTTGACCTAGCGACGCAGTGCGCGCTGTGGAACACTCAGCGCACCTGGTCCTAATATCACACTCTTATCTTGTAGTGTTTCATAGTTTCGTTACTGATGCAACATGCAACTGATTGGTCCTGTTTTGGACTGTAAGCTGCGGTTGGGAAACGTCTGTAATTGTATAAAGTGCCGGGATAAATGTGCGGTGACTTGAAGGTCAACCTGATTTCCTTTTATAAGTGTTTCTAAAACAACCTGTTGTGAAATATGTTAAAAAAAAAATATATTTATTTAGTCATATTATATTATTGAACAATTCATTTTTTATTAATTTTTTTTATTTGTATTTTGTTTTATATATATAATTTATATATTTTTTTATTTTATTTATTTTTATTGAGCTTACTGTGTTCTTTATTAACATTTTATTTCTTTATTTATGAGTGTATGGGTTACGGGGTTATCATCATCATCTGAGGCGCTGAGAGCAGTCGTGTACCAGATGTGTGTTTCAGTTTACACAGTTTATGTGTATCAGCCAAATTAACAACTTTTTTTTTACTTTTTATATTGACAGTTTTTGGTCTTTTAGATTTCGCAGTTCGTTGTTAGTTTAGTTTCTTTCTCAGTGTTTTCTTATTTTCTCTTGTTATCTGCTGTATATACAGTTTCACTTGTCGTTGTTAGGTCTAGATTGGAAATAAATTTAGTGTAGAAACAATTTTTCATCAGAAATTGCTTATAACTCTCACAAACAGATTATGAAATGTCAATACTGTACATACTGAATTAAACATATTAAACATGGAAATGAAAATAAAATTTCTTATTCCAAAATGTACAGTGCACCAGATTACAAAAAAGAAAAAAAAGAAAAAAAATAGATAAGACCATTATATAAAGTTTAGTTTTGCATTTCTGTAGCTCTGTGCTCGCAACACCGAGGTTCGACACTTTGGTTCTGTTTTTATTAACTATAGTTTATTCAGTACTTGGACCCAATCTCTGTGTTTGTCTCTGTGAGCGTTTGCAGTATTTTTAAGCTCAGAGTCGTGCTGGAGTTCTGAAGGTGAGGACGGCTGTAGTTGAGGAGGACTGGATTACGTGGACGAGAGAAGCTGCTTTATTTTTTATTTGCTTCATTTATATTATTTATGGTGCTTAAATTTTACATGTATATACACTGATTTACGCCGTGTAGGTTCGTATGTCTCTTTACTCTTGGGGTTTTCCACAGGACTCACTGGCACTGGATCCGCATCTGAACCGTCCCAGTGCTGCTGGACTCTCTCGGTCAGCGATCCTGACCAAACAAAATAAAATGAATGCAGCATAAATCCAGCTCAGTCTAATGACCACCTGCTGCGGCTCCGATCCTCCTCGGAAGCGCCAGCGTAATTTCTGCTCATTAGAGAGGGCGGAAGATCAGAGCCTGGACACTTTAACACTGTTATTGGACATCTGTCCCCTGTTTGAGACAGCGATCAGTCAGACGAGAGACATCTGTTTCACAGCGCCGCAGTGTTCAGTGGTCTGGATGTTGGACTGAAAGTTCTGTTATCCAGCGCAGAGTCATCTGTTCCCATTGCTCGAGAGGCAGAATTCTGGGTCATTAGTTACTGCATCCCATCAAACGACGTCTTCACTCACTGCTCACGGAATATTCGGATGATTCTATGAATCACAAGATGTGAACATTCAGGTCAGTCTGCATTATTACAATTTAACTAAAAACCATAAAAACATGTGTTCCTTACATGTGAAAAAAAAAGTAACAAGGCAACAATTCTCATTTTCATTTAGGTTAACTTGATGTTCTGAAATAACTAAAACTAAAATAAAAAATAAATAAAAACCATCTAAAGATATTTTGTTAAAAATGCTACCAAAATTTTTTCAGTTGACACAAAAAAACTCAAAGATAAAAAATAAATGCATGTCTCAATGCCCTTATGAAAAAAATAGTATACTCAGCACAATTTATTTGTATGGACTTGTAGTGTAACCAAATGTATTTGTGGCACAACTATAAATTTATATAGTTGAAGTCTGTTAAAAACTATTTTGTACTAATGCATTTTAGTTTGATAGCCAAGCAGTGGCTTAAGTACAACAAAAGCTGTAATTAATATTAAGGCGGTGCACTAAAGTGGAACTTTGTTAAGCATATTGTCGACACTTGTAAACTATTCAGTTCTTGTATCTAAGTTGTTAAAATGGAGATTCAGCTCAGCATGAACTTCAAATGTATTTTGCTGAACATTAAAAGTACACTTTAAGAGTGTTAAACGTGAATTAATATTATACGAATAACCAACTAAGGTCGTACTAGCCTTTACTTTTAGTGACTTTAAAACACACTGCAATGGCATTCAAAGTAAACTTGAAGGTGCTAACAACATCATATTGTGTGCTTTAAAATGCAAATAATAAATATTTGTATAAATCACGGCACAGCTGGCACAATTTCGTCTTTACTACGGACAAGGCCCAGCATACCAGCGAAACTCAGTCACCCCGTGAAACAATCAGTGACACACTGGGAACATCTGGACCAATAACTGGAAAACACTACAGACTGGATTCGAACTCGGTCCACTGTGACACAAGCGCAGCACTCTCGCCCGCGCTGGCAGAACTGCGGTACACTGTGTGTTCTTACTACTAATAGTACTACCACAAGTAAAACAGACATTGTCCATCGATGAAAGCTCAATGGTATATGGATTGAAAGACTGTGACTGCTGAAGAGCTTATATAGCGCAGTAACGCAACAAGTTCCGTGCGTTTGGTGGAAGAAGGGTAGTGCAGACTGCTTATGTTTCATGAAATGCGATGATAAAACCGTCGTATAAGTCTGTCTCTGCGCGCTGCTAAGGCACGGCACGAGTGTTTCGAATTAAAACACCATGAAAGTATGTGGCCGTGTGACGGTCCTTGCAGTACACTGCGGATTTCAATTTGACGCAGGAAGAAAGTATTTTAAATACAGTGAACAGTGGTGACATGCAGGGAACGTCTCTGAAGTGATTTGCAGTGATTTTTTGTGGGAATGTGTAATACTGGCAGGAGCATTGTTAAGAATTTGTTTAGTTGACTTCATAATATTTTGACACACCAAAGGGCTGCAGGCCACAGTGCAACAAGGGGCATGTAGCTCCTTCGTTGCAAAATTGGGGTAGCTTGCGACATGTGAGAAGTGTGGTTGAATTTTAACAAGAAAAAGGGTAAAACTGTCATAAGAATTATTATTATTGTGTGCAACGCAAAAAACAACTATTTTTAGTCCTATACTATTTTTAAAGACTCAAGTAGAACTCAAATACAGTGTAGTAGTCCATGCTGAGTTCCAACAGAGGATAGCAATATAAAAAGTAATTAGGCCCCTACTAAGATATGTCGGCTGTCAATTTTTAACAAATTAAATTGTTTTATTTGCAAATTGCTCATTGTTACATTTGTGCTGTATAGGCAAAAGTTGTTTGGAAATTTCTGCCCTTACAGCACCTTAGAAAGCAGAAACATATGTTTCTCTCATTTTCTTTGATTTGCCCCCCCCCCAAAAAAAAAGACATTAAAAAATTACATAGCATCATCTTAAAATAATTTCATCATTCTTAGATTTGAAATACATGGTGAGACTTGTGTGTTTAGCTGGGATGAGTTTCTAAGACTAAAGATTTCTTAGAAAAATGTGTCAAGTTCATGCTACTGAATTGCCAAGAACACTACCCAGTGTACTTTCTTAAGGATAGAGATATATATATATATATATACTATATATATATATATATATATATATATATATATATATAATTCATATGAATCGCCCTAAATGCATTTTGTATAAAGTATAGTATTTTACAAATTAATTTTGAAGTGCACTAAGTTTGAATAGCTTGATGAAAGCATTAAATATACTGATTTAGATTGTATTTTCAGTTAGTATATATAGACATGTCAATCTATTTTTAGTATATTGTATCATGAAATAAATGTTTTAAATACAAAGTATATTTATTTTTCACTATGAGTGACCTAACGAGGAGACGAGGAAATTGTTTTATATATATTTTCTTAAATTACAACTTCTTAAGGTAGTGGTACAGTTTTTCGGTAGAATTCAGAAGTGAATGTGTATTGAACTGCTCACCCCTGTGACTGATGCTGAACACAGCAGAAACACCCTCATCATGATGAAGCCTTATGAGGTGTTTATATGGTGTTATGGAGTATGTGATGCCACACAATTGCACCTTCTCGAGAGTCATTATAGGCACATCTACTGCTTCGGGACGAGCTGGAATGCACAGTCGTGTCCTCATTAACGCCATACAGAAGAAAAACTGAGACATTCCTTTAAGAAAAAACAATGGAATTTATTACAAACTAAACGACAGAACATTGTTCAAAGGCAGCACAGACAACAGAGACAACGTTACACATTACACACCTATTTAACTGCCCAATACGTCACCAAAAAACAAATTCAGTAATCTCCATTCCAGCAAGGAATTATGGTCCTTTTATCACTAATGCACAGCAGGTTGGCCGGACGGTCCTACGCCCTGAGTTGGCGAAGCACATGCCTCTGATGAGCGGGGTCTTTTCTCTGATTGGGCCGATCCATCCTGATGGCGGGTTCCTCACGTCTGATGGCGATTACAGCTCTGGATGGGCGGGTTCTCCTTCTGATAGGCGAATCAACTCTCTGGGGGAAGGCGGTTCTCACGTTCTGATGGCGAAGTCACTGCTCTATGGGCGGTCGCCGTGCTGAGGCCGAATCACATGCCCTGATTGGTGGGTCTCCCGCTCTGATGGCAAATCACATGGCTCTGATGGGTGGGTCTCACGCTCTATTGGGCAAATCAATGCCCTGATGGGTGGGGTCCCCAATGCCTGGATGGGCGTAATCACATGCGTCTGATGGGGCAGTGGGTCTCAATGCTCTGATGGGCTGTAATCACATGCTCTGATGGGCGGAGTCTCCCAGCGCTTTCTGAATGGGCAAATCACATGCCTGGAAGGCGGCTCACGTTCTGATGGGCGAATCACTGCTCTGATGGGAGGGTCGCAGTTCTGAATGGGCGAATCACCTGCTCTGATTGGCGGGTCTGTCATACGTTCTGATGGCCGAATCACATGCTCTGCTGATGCGCTCTTTTCTCTGAGGGGGGACTCACCTGCTTCTGATGGGCGACACATGCGCTTTGAGCGAGTCCTGTGGGCCTGATGTGGGAATCGCTCTGATGGGCGAATCACATGCCATGATGACGAGTCCTGTTTGGGTGCGCTGATGGGGAATCACGCTCTGAGGAGCGAGTCGTTTGCATCTATGGGCAGTAATCACAATGCCTCCTGAGGGGCGAATCACATGCTCTGGGAAGCGAGTTTTCTTTTGCTCTGATGGGGGACTCACATGCTCTGATGGCGCCTGAGGTCGTTTGCTCTGAGTGGGGGGAATCACATGCTCTGATGGGCGAAATGGCATGCTCGAATGAGAGGTCTTTGCTCCTGTACTGGGCGGAATCACAGTGCGCTAGATGGGTTGGGTATCTTTGTTTCCTCTAGCATTTGGTGCACAACATGTGGGCGGGGGGTGGAGGGATTTCCTCTTGCTCTGATCGAGCGGGGGGGGGTGCTCTAAACACCTGATGTGTGGTGGTCTCTTTTGCTATCATGCAGTCTCACACAACAGCACATCATGACTGGGCCGGAGTCTTGTCAATCATTCAGCAGGCTCCACCTCTGTTCTTATGACCGCAAGCACTCACGGATCAGGGATTCTGTGTGCTGTTGTTGAGTTCTTCGCACTCTTCAGCTGATTTCTCTGATATTTCCTTCTGACAGGGAATGGATCTCCTTCCGGGCTGTTCATATAAAAACGGGGTAGGGGTGGGGGCCCTATCGCCACTCTTCTACACACGGTAGCCATTTGAACGCTAAGACGAAAAAAACAAAAAAATAAAAAAATAAAAAAAACAACAATAACAAGGGAGGCTGAAAGGCAGGGGACTGTATGATTTGAGCTCCGGGTTTTGTGACTCACTGATTTCATCGAAATAAAGATACCCAAACAGTGGTTCGTAGTTTGGAATGCACCTCTACTTCTTGAGCTCACAATCTGCAGCAGCCGTGATCAATAAATTCTTCTATTTATTTGTATTAAAAAGTCACCATTTTAGATCGCTCTTGCAGTGTTGGGGTGTTTGCTCACGCTGCCAGGCAGTTTTCTCGAGCTCTGCGCGCAGCGGTCTTGTGTTTCGCCGCTGCATTACAGAATGCCAGCTAGCGTGTGGTAGCAAGTGCTCTCGCATTGCATATGGTTGCCTGGTCTCCCCACTGCGGGGTTCACTTCTAGCGACCCGCCACCTGAACGAACTCCACAGCTTCTCCCACTGCGTTCCCTGACAGGACACGCCTCCCGTCCTACACAGCGTCTGCACACACCATCATCACATGTCTCTGTCATCATGTCTGTAGTCCAGTCAGAACTTTCAAAATCTGATAATACAGCACAGCGATAGCAACACCAGACACATGGTTTTGATTCCCAGGGAAGGGATAAACCTGGAAATGAATCTCATTTGGTTAAAAGCATCAGCAAATGCATGAATGTCACAGTGAAATTTTTGTTTCAAATTTGTACTTCACCTGCTGGTACAACTGAGGAGCTATGATTATACAGAAATAGATTCCTTAGCAGTCCCATAGTTTTTGGAATGATTACAATTTTTTTATGTTTTTGAAAGAAGTCTTCTTTCTGCTCACCAAGGATGCATTTTTGATCCAATATTGTAAAAACAGTGAAATATTATTCGAATGTAAAACAGCTGTTATCTGTGTGAATATCTGTTAAAGTGGAATTTTTTTCTGTGATGCGCAGCTGTAATTTTCAGCTCATTT
>NC_056582.1:20515983-20518921 GCF_018340385.1 Cyprinus carpio | reverse complement strand
CACGCATATATAAAATCATCTGTTCAGCTGGACTCATCTGCATATTTATTGTCACATGACACGGCGCGTAGGCTAGTTCCGAGTGTTTGTGATTTCGCTTTCAACAGGGACTGACAACTCTCATTAAACACACCCATGTGGTGCTTCATCGCAGAGCTCAAGGACACGGAAGCTGCCTGAACGGCAAACACACGCCTGAACAGCGGATGTGAGAGATGTTGGTTAGATCACAGATGGCCGATCAGGAGGAGAACTCTCTGATTCACAGACGCCTGAACGCGTGGTAAAACAACAGCTTACTGTGGTAATGGAGCATTAGTCAGCGGGACCGACTGCCAGGAATACGGGCCAGAACCCAAATCCTCTCCAATCTGACATTATCAGAGTCCTGTGATGGCAAACACAGTCGCAAACGATCTTCACTGTCACTAGTGTGAGCTGTATGCCACAGAAGATTGTACTAATCATCATTCTCTCCATCATCCTCATCAGAGCCCTTCAGCAGTAACCTAAACCATAAAACAACTTTCATGAGTTTTCCACACCGCCACTTAACCCGGTTATCGGCTTTCTAACACCTGTTTTGTAAACTCAGCGTTTCACCACTGCAATTTGAGAATGGTGTAATTTTCAAACAGGGTTCTGAGCACTTTTAAACTGAGGTTATGTAAGCCAGTTAACCACACGCTGAGAGGGTTAAGGTAATGCTTCCCGATTGAGAAGAAACAAACAACCCAATCAAAAACTGAACACAGCACGGGCCTCACCATTGAATATTCACGAGCTTTGTAGAGTCACGAAGACTAACAAGCAAAATGTCAAAGAGTGACATTCAAAATATGTTAATTGGACTTAAAAAACGAGAGACTGTTATTGTCTTTAAAAATTATTAAAAATTGCATTTGTGTTGGTTTGAAATAAAGCTGAAATAAGCCAGAAATATTAAAGGAAAAAATCTAAACTGAAAAATTAGAAATGTTGTTGTTTGAAACTAACTGAACTAAAAAAAGATAAAGCGCAAGTTTCTAAAAGTACTAAAACTGAACATAAAAAAATAAATTCAAGCTTATTCGAAATACTAAAGGCACAGCAAACTAAAATGAAAAACTAACTACAAAAGGAAATCCAAAAAATTTCATAAATATATAATGTAAAAATGTATTATTATTATAAATAATAAATATGATGTAAAAAAGCACTGGTAAGAAGCAGGGGCCAGTCAAGAATGTCTGCAAACCACAAATCGCCAAAAGGCAGCACAGGCATTTAAAACAAGGTCGCATGCTGATCGGGTTCACACGGGGTTTGTAAAAGTTGATCCCTCAACCATGTTATTCAGAAAGAACAAACGCGTTAAAAAAAAAGACCCTGTTTCATGGCAGTGTTGATTTAGCTCCTAGCTGGTGAACAGCTGGGATCGTGGGCGGGACGTCCAGCGTTCTGAAACACCTCCAAACAATCTTTTCCTCGCGAATCTACAGACTGAAACATGAAGAGAGACTAATCACGTGATGGAACCTGCTGGAATAACCGATCCGCCTTCAAAACTGATCTGAACCGACTGAGTAGAGAGGCTCTAAACAACCAATTCCAGTTAGTCTTTTAGTGACTTTCAATAGCAGGTAAATCTGATCTCATCAAAGCAGAGTCAGTGCTGCTGGATTCTCTAGTTTACCTGCTACTAAGTGTCTTTATCAAACTATCAGTGACATTCACTACAAACCCAATTAACAAGATAACACGAGTCAAACGGAGGCAGAAACCAGTCCATAACAATCCTGAAAAATAAAAATAGAAAAAAATTTATTTCAGCACAACTGTTTCAGCAGTGATAATAATCAGAGAAATGTTTTTCTTGAGCAGTAAATCATCATATTAAGGGCAATTTTACAGAAGATCATTGTGACACACTGAAGACTGGAGTAATGATGCATGCGAATACAGCTACATCACAGAAATACATTACACTTTAACAGAGATTCACATAGAAAACAGCTGTTTAAATTATAATAATATTTCAGTGTTTTTAGTGAATTTTTCATCAAATAAATGCAACCTAGTGAGCAGAAGAGACTTCTGATGTGATGTAAAAAAGTCTTCAGATAATATAAAATGATTTTCTGAGTACAGATCTAAAAGAATCCAACCCTACACAACATCAAGCACTGATTTCACTGCAAACCTGCACTTCCACAAAGGGGCTCAGAGAAAACAAAATGAACAAACGACCCTTGAGTGACACACACACACACACACACACACACACACACACACACACCTCCATCAGAGCACTGGTTTGGATCTTCACTGAGTCAGCGGTTATTTCTGTCCTTGAACTTGGCAACTAGAACACACGAGTAATGAAGAGCTCTTAGAATTACTGCTAGAAATAAAACTTCATTGTGGCACGAGACTCTTGAATCTGGAATGTGTTTTATCAGCGTTGTCTTTGATCGCCCCACTTTTTATTTTCCCTCAGCTGCTTATGCTCTATTTTGCAGAATTCATGTTTGGATTCACAGATTTCAGAATATTTCATCATGGTGAGTTTTTACAGGTGAAGCAAGACTTGAAAGCATCTTCAAAGGTGCGACAGGACGCTTCCTCGGCGCTCACGTAAATCAGAGTTTTCCCAGTGTTGTTCTGTGACACCTAATGATTAAGGAATGAGTTCAGATGAGAATAACAGCAGAACATGTTGATGAAAACAAACAGACTGGCCATCAGACTAACAGCACTGGTCCAGCATCATCTGAACGTCCTACCAGCCCAATTCTACTGAGAAATAAGGGACCTGAGAACACTCTTTGCGGGGTCATCCACTTGGTGGCGCTGTCCCCAAAACCGACACCGGTTGAGTTCAAAAAGTCCAATATTTATTTATGAATTTTAAATTATTTCTGTAATTTTTTTTTTATTATTGGGTTATAACAGTCAC
>NC_056582.1:20475983-20510983 GCF_018340385.1 Cyprinus carpio | reverse complement strand
TGATAACCACATCAATATAACAAACTTAACATTTTTCATTCCAGTATTTGTTCCTAAAATCTCTAAATAATAATAATAAGATTATTCCTGGTAAAACCATATCCTTTAAAGAAGTTTTAGTAAAAATGGGGCAAGAGCAGAACCTCTTAATAAAACAAACAAACACGTCTGATTGGGCATCTTGTGTTAAACTGTCTGGTCATGTCTACCAATCACAAGTTAAAATCACACGTGAAATGAGGCTTTGGAACATTTTCACAGTATAGAACTGACATGAAAACTAACAACAAACCTAAACTAAAACCTTAACTAAATTAATATATATATATATATATATATATATATATATAATTATATATATCTATATATACTATATATATATTTATTTATTTATTTCACTTAGCTACCACTACGTTTCTAATTTTCATTTATTTTAACTTGAAAAAAATACTAAAACTTTATCTAAAATTAACAAAGCAGAAGATCTAAAAATCAAACCTATTTCGAAATAATTAACAAAAACTGTAATAGTGTCATTTGATACTGAAATAACGCCCGTTCTGAAGTCACGTGATCATTTACATCACGTATCGCTCTCGTGCTCGCCTGTGAAACACAGAATAAAGTCAGCGGTGAATCGCAAGTGAATGATGATAAATAAACTCCCCTACAACTTAATCTTAAACTTCTTGGTTTTCCAGTAACTTAACAACATCTGATAGAGCAGTTCACATCTGACCTGCTCTTATTCGGGGTTACATCATGTGACAGTGACTTACGAGCAGAGACACAAACAGCAGCGAGCGCAGGAGCATCAACAAACACTGACACACTGACCCAGCACAGAGACTGAACATCATAGTGTCAAATATATCAACGATATTGAATGTTACTCATCTACTAATAATGTCTGTCATGGCTTCTGTATTAATAATAAAGAGAAGAAAAGCCTTAAAATAAGCGAAGCCTGCTCAGAAACATCATCATTAAAGATTATTTAAAATGTTTACTAATATTTTGATGTGTATATATATATATATATATATATATATATATATATATATTATATATATATATACTATATATTATATTATATATATATATATATATATATATATTATATATATTTTTTATATATTGTCCGTTTTCATATAAAATTAGTTTTAGCAATTTTGCTGTGGTTTTGTCTTTTTGTTTTGTTTTTATCAACTAAATTAAAATGAGCTACTAAAATAACTTTGTTTTATTTTATATTTTGCTTAATTTCTGTAAACTTTCATTTTATTTAAGTCATGAAAAATTGTGTATTTATTTTTCTTATATATTACTGTACATATTTATTATATATTTTTATTTATTTATATACTTTATTTTAATATTATATTTTATTTCTGTGAACTTTTATTTTCTAGTAACAAAATTTCTTTCAAAGCAGCTTTACAGAGTCAAACAGGAAAACAGTTTGTCAATAAGAGAGTAATTTTTCCAGCTAAAGTCAGTTCATTGTTGATTCAGTGATTCATCATTCAGTTCAGTTCTCTTCAATAGTATCTGTGCAATCAGTCAATCGTCTCAAACTAAACAAGACAAAGGCAAGGAACTACTTTTAGTTAACAATAAAATCCCCGGCCAGAGCTAGCGATACTGCAGTTTCCTCTAAGATGAACACAGCTGCTTTCCACATGAGAACATCTGTCTGTCTGTCAAATTCATGAAAACAGTGAACAGAAGAGAAAGTGAACCCAAGCAGAAGCATGGTTCAGTGAATGTAACTAAAAACTAATGCTGATGGCAATTAGAGGAGAAACAATGCAATGTGTGATTATTTATTAATTTAAGTTTTGAGGGACTACAGAGGGGAAAGTTACTCTGCAATGAATCATTCAGGTTCCTGCTTCCAGAGTCTGTCGAGAGATTTGTTTTCTTCTCAGCAGCTCCACTATGAACTAAAGCAAAGCGTTCACTGCTGAACACAAACACTCCTCAGAGAGACACCAACAACCCTGGACCACATGTGACCCGTGACCTCCTGACATCATCGTCATCAGACATTTCTGATTATTATCACAATATTTTTTGTGTGGAAAACTTTTCAGGATTCACAGATGAATAGAAAGCATTTATTTGAAACAGAAATCTTTTGTAACATTATAAATGTCTTTACTGTCACTTTTCATCAGTTTAATGTGTGCTTGAATAACACTAAATATTTATTTCTTTTTTTTTTAATCTTACTCCAATCTTTTGCATAGTAGTGTATGCAGACTGTAGTATTAATAATAATCAGAAATGTTTCTTGAGCAGTAAATATTCATATTAGAATGATTTCTGAAGATCATGTGACACTGAAGACTGGAGTAAATGATGCTGAATACAGCTGCGCATCACAGAAATAAATTACAGTTTAACAGATATTCACATAGAAAACAGCTGTTTTAATTTGCTAAAATATTTCACAATTTTTACAGTATTTTGTATCAAATAAATGCAGCTTTGGTGAGCAGAAGAAACTTCTTTCTAAAACTTTAAAAATCTTAATTATTCCAAACTTTATTATTGGCCAGTAGTGAATGGTATTTTATTTTATAATGCAATATAAATTGGTTTTAAATCAGCTAAATAACACACTGTTGTGTGCTGGAGAGACGTGAAGCTCCTGAAATACTTCTGTTTTATTGACCTGACGCCGCCGTTCACTTAAACACAGACGACAAGGACGCAGCGCTGAAACTGTAATCAGACCGCTGTAATGAGTCGTCAGCGGGTGTGCACTAATGAGTGCCCTACATCAGGGAGGGATGAACGTGCTGCTCGCTTTGATCATGTGAAATGAGGACTAGAGTTGTTTTAACATCACAACAGTCTCGAGCTAATGAAGACTGTAGGAATGGCTCAGAGTGAGGCGCCGTTAGTTGTTGGTTTGGTGGACGGGATGGGATGGTTATTTTCACCACGCCGCAGCAGCGCTTCAACCCACACGTGCGTCTCACATCAGCTCATCTCAGCGCACAGCAGATTCCTCTCGTCCATAAACACTCTCCATACATTCAGCGTTCAGCTGACGCCCGCGGCAAGCGCTTCATATCACACCGCGTGATAAGAGTTTATAAACGTTCACTTCAGCTCTCCATCAGGCGGCGGAGCACTGATGAAGATGAGGAGGAGTGAGATGAAATTAAAGCACAGAAGACTGATCACGTCTCATTACAACAGTAAAGAAGAGCTGCACTTTTATACAGAAAATAAAACTCTGACCTTCAACGACCCACCACAGCGGAGGAGGATCCTCGGGGTTAAAGGTCAATCTATGAACCAATGTAATTTCTCTAAATCATCTGCGAAACAATGCGTCACATGATCCAGAATGTAATAAATCAAAATAATCTGATGCCAGTGTTCTTTTAACATCGAGATACTATTATAGTTTTTGTTAAAATTCTGAATTAGATTTTCTTTTTATATGTTCTGCTTTCATGGTAGACATTTTGATGTGATTTTTAATGGTTTTTGTTGTTTTTTCATATGTATTTATAGTTTAATTTTTTATTAAGTTTTAGTTATTTTAGTTCATCGAGTTAAACTAAATGAAAATAAGAAATGTTGCCTTGGAAACTAGCTGAAATAAAATGTTTAATAAATAAATGTTAGTAAAAAAAAAATTGTCATTTTGTCATTTTTTATTAATTTTTTTTTTTTTTTTTTAAATATGTCTGTATACTTTTTATACATTTTATTTCAGTTTTATTTTATTTTAGTACAACCTTAACAAAAATGAGAATATGCGATGGCAACTAGTTTAAATAAAGGACCTTTTTACATTTTATTTTATTTTAGTTAACATTCATTTTATTTTATGTAATACAAATATTTTTATCCTGGTAAGTCAGCACCGACACTGGTGAGATCTCATCAGAAACTCACAAAGAGCAACACAGACGGACTGTATTTGGTGATGAGATCTAATTAGCCCTGCTGAATGAATGTAAATGTAAATTGTGTTTGTGTTTTCAAGTGGGAATCTCCTCATGCATCTCTGGCTTCACTGCTGTGGACGTTTATGGACTTTAAACAGGTGCAAATAAACTGCCATGTTTCCACAACAGCTTTTCACAGAGGAGCTCCATCAAACCTGCAGCGTGGAGCAATTAGAGAAGAGAGCTGTAAACCTGCTGAGCGGGAACCAGGAACAGATGATGCTGGAGGAGGAGAAGAGGCTCCATGAGTCCACGGCACTGAAGGTCATCCTCCGTCCGAGAACCCCAGAGACTCAGTGATGTGCAAACGCATTAGAGATCCATCAGGCGTAATCGCTGCTCATATGGTGGCATATTAAAACTGAGAGGAACCGGGCAGAGAAGAGGAAGGGCAGACGCAGCCTTCAGGTGACACACCTCAGCAGTTTCATCAAGCAGCTTTATGCATTTCAAAGGCAACAGATTGTTTTAGTCAACAGTGTGTTTTTGTCCTGAGGCGGAACGTCACTTTAGAAGTGGTAAACACGAAGCCTTCAGGATGTCTGATTCGCTCTGATGATCTGATGTCCTTACAGGACAGAAACTAATACTAAACTACAATGTCAATCTATCTATCTATCTTTCTATACAATTGTGGCTGTATGTCACATCACAGTCACAACCGTAAGCTTCTCTGATGATTAGATAAACATGAACTGAACTGAGATGCTTTGAAAACCGAAACACCATTCAGTTCTTAATTTGAGCTGAATGTGAAATAATATAAAAAACTGAAATGTTAGGAAGCAAATTTTCAAATTAAATTAAATTCAATAGACAGACGACAGACAGACAGACAGACAGACAGAGATAGATAATAGATAGATAGATAGATGATAGATAGATAGATAGATAGATAGATAGATCAGATGGGCAGATAGACAGACAGACAGACATAGATAGATAGATAGATAGATAGATAGATAGATAGATAGATAGATAGATAGATAGATAGATAGATAGGTGTTCAGCTGGTGTCTGTTATTAGGCTCAGCATGCGTCTGTTGTTCAGCGCATGTTCAGACCTGTTGTTCAGCAGATGTCCTGTCTGTCGTTCAGCAGGTTTGTGTTGTTTCAGCAGGTGTCTGTGTTCACGAAGTCGGCGTCTGGTCGATCAGTCAGGTGTCTGTCATTCAGCAGGTGTCTGTCGTTTCAGCGGCAGGTGTCTGTCGTTTCAGCAGTGTCTGTCCGTTCCCGGTTACTCAGTGTCGGCGTCCTGTCGTTCACACTGGTGTCTGTCTTCATTCAGCCAGCGTCTGTCGATCAGCATGTGTCTGTTTGTTCAGCAGGTTGTTCTGTCGTTCAGTAGGTGTCTGTCGATCAGCAGTGTCTGTCTTCATTCAGCCCAGCGTCTGTCGATCAGCAGGTGTCTGTCGATCAGGGTAGGTGTCTGTCGATCAGCAGTGTCTGTCGTTCAGCAGTGTCTGTCGATCAGCACGTGTCTGTCGATCAGCAGGTGGTCTGTCGTTCAGCTCAGCGTCTGTCGTTCACCTGGTGTCTGTCTGTCATTTCAGCCAGCGTCTGTCGTTCAGCAGGTGTCTGTACGTTCAGCAGGTGTCTGTCGATCAGTAGGTGTCTGTCGATCAGCAGGTGTCTGTCGATCAGCAGGTGTCTGTTTTTCACAGGTGTCTGTCGATCAGCAGGTGTCTGTCGTTCAGCAGGTGTCTGTCGTTCAGTCGGTGTCTGTCGTTCAGCAGGTGTCTGTTGTTCAGCAGGTGTCTGTTATTAAGCATGCATCTGTTGTTCAGCAGGTGTCTGTCGATCAGCAGGTGTCTGTCGTTCAGCAGGTGTCTGTCGTTCAGCAGTTTCCTGTACGTTCAGGCAGGTGTCTGGCGTCAGGAGGTGTCTGTCGATCAGCAGGTGTCTGTTGTTCAGCAGGTGTCTGTCGTTCAGGAGGTGTCTGTCGATCAGCAGGTGTCTGTCGATCAGCAGGTGTCTGTCTGTCGTTCAGCAGGTGTCTGTCGTTCAGCAGGTGTCTGTCGTTCAGCAGGTGTCTGTTGTTCAGTCGGCGTCTGTCGTTCAGCAGGTGTCTGTTGTTCAGCAGGTGTCTGTTGTTCAGCAGGTGTCTGTCGATCAGGAGGTGTCTGGTCGATCAGCGGTGTCTGTTGTTCAGCAGGTGTCTGTCGTTCAGCAGGTGTCTGTCGATCAGGAGGTGTCTGTCGATCAGCAGGTGTCTGTCGTTCAGCAGGTGTCTGTCGTTCAGCAGGTGTCTGTCGATCAGCAGTGTCCTGTCGTTCAGCAGGTGTCCCCTGTCAGCAGGTGTCTGTCGTTCAGCAGGTTTCTGTGTGTTCAGCAGGTGTCTGTCATTCAGCAGGTTGTCTGTCGTTCAGCAGGTGTCCTGTCGATCAGCAGGTGTCTGTCGTTCAGCAGGTGTCTGTCATTCAGCAGGTGTCTGTTGTTCAGCAGGTGTCTGTCGTTCAGTCAGGTGTTTGTTATTAAGCATGCATCTGGTCGTTCAGCAGGTGTCTGTCGATCAGACAGGTTGTCCTGTCGTTTTCAGGCATGGTGTCTGTCATTCAGCGGTGTCAGTGTCTGTTCAGCAGTGTGTGTCTGTCGATCAGCAGGTGTTTGTTATTAAGCATGCATCTTGTTGTTCAGCGGTGTCTGTCATTCAGTATGTGTCCTGTCATTCAGTTGTTGTGTTGTTCAGTCAGCGTCTGTCATTCAGCCGGCATTCTGTCATTCAGGCCGGTTTTTTCTGTCCCTGATGTTCATGAGGAATCCAGTGAGATAACACACAGCACCATTTAATGACCCAACAACAACAACAACAACAACAACACAACAACAACGAACCGAACAGAACAGAAACAAAAGACATAGTCCCCACTAGTCAAGTATACACCGCGGATGGTGCCTGAGATCTCCTGCCTCTAAACTAAACAGAACCAAACTAAACCACGCTTTCATAACTGATGTGTCATTCATTAAAAACTGCGCTGAGGACTTCAAGTTCAATCAAGCAGCATGAAACACTATTTATTCTGCTCCTTTCTCCTCATGGAAGATGCTTCTGACAGACACGCACTCTCTCCTTCTCTCTCTCTCTCTCTCTCTCTCAGAAACTGGCACCCTTCCCATTTCATTATTAGTTTCTTTCATCAGAGCATTGTGACGAAATCGTTGCATGGAGAATCATAACCCTGAGGGACGTCGGACTGTTTGACTGCTGTTTGAGAAGGGAAATCCTTAACTAATGGCTGTCTCCTAACACGCCTGCTTTAATAAGTGGTTGTGGTCTTTCTCTCCTGAGAATGGGCCGTTTAAACCGCTTCTGTAGTGGAGTTATCACCCGACGCCTGTGTTGGTGAGGTCACCACCTTCACCTGAAATGCTTTGCAGAATCCTGCAGACAGCAGATACCTGGGAGATTTCAGAACCAACAGATGGACAGCAGAATATCATTCCTATCTAAAGGAAATGTTACATTTCTTCATTGGCATTTGTGTTATCGAGTAGTCTGGTCAAGCAACCAAAGATTTTAATCGAATCAATTCATAATGTGGCCCATTAATTACATCAAACTTAATTGCGCAAATTATTGCACATCAATTTATGCCTGAGAAATTTCACCATAACAAGATAATTATTGTGTTAGACGTGTGTATGTGTGGTTAAAAATGAATATTGAACATGATTTTAAAAATTAATTATTGACGTCTAATATGAAACGAAAAGTCACCAACTTAAAATTTCGCAAAACAGACATGTTTTTTACAATCTTTAGTCTGAATTGTAATAAATGTTATCTTCTCTTTTTTTATTGACCTGTTGTATAAAATCCGTATCAAGTTCTTGCAGTAGTATTGCATCACCAAGCACCACTCATGCTGGTGTGATATTGCCAAACTACATTCATATTATATCAATATGATGGTGATTATTTGCCATCATATACTGAATTTTTAGGCTCATATCATATCCACAGCCTTCTTATAGACTTCCTCCACCAGTCAGTGGGGTCCTGCATCATGTTCATACAGACACAGCATCAATGTGAGGATGAACGGACAGGTCTGGACAGGCGCTGCATTAATCACTCACACATTTATTTTTCCATAATTAATTGCACACCAAATTAACACGTCCCTGGTTTTTGAGATCTTCACTCAGACTCAGTGGACATCGGCTTTCAGCAGTTTATTTTCGACAACACTTCCGGATGTTTTGAGGTCGGTCATTTGATGAAACAAGACGTTACCTGATTTGGCACACACTGCATCTGAAGCCGAGATCTCTCACGAGCTCGCACAGCGATCTCGGTCTCCTTTCGACTCCTAGTTCCTTTCCCTCCCACAAGAGTGAGGATGAGGTGATGGAGAAGTCTTCAGGGGTTTTGTGTCCGAGCTGCATGTAACAGACCTATGACACAACACAGCAGTCATAATACAGTAAATTAAACTAACATAACGCCAAAGCGATGTTCAACCATCGTCCTCTAGTGCTTCTTCACCACGCTGCTTCCAAATCTCATTTTACGACTCCAAATCTTATCCTCCAAAATTTTCCTCCTCAGTCTCATGTTACTACGTCCAGTTCATATTGTTCCACTTTCCCCTCCTATTTCTGCTGGTCACAGCAAGAAAACTCTTGTTTTTCCCACTCAGAATTGCTGAAACGTGCTGACTGTTGCTTAAACAGCAAAACACACGTTAAATGAAAAGCGCATAGATTTTTGGGTCTCAGAACTCTTTCCAGGATTTACATCAGAATAAAACATGATAAAAGTTCCCATTCTGTTTTTCAGTCCCCAGGGACTCAGCGTGGCTGTCCAGCATCTTATTGATGTCCACGTGATCCTAATGGATGGACAAAACAAACAATTAAATAGGAGCACATGTGGCGTCGTGCCAGAATCACGTACGTTAAACCGCAGTGAACGAGTGAGGCTTGGTGAACGTGATTTCACACAAGCAACAACATGTTCCTGATCAACATTCCAATTCAACCAAATCATAACCCAGGGATAAGTTTTCAAGACAATGTTCAAGTTTTAGAGACTTACAATCAGGGTTAGATGCTTCTGCTACATCCTTGTTATTCACGTAATCATTTTCCTCTGATGTTTAGGAATAAATTAGGTTTTAGGGTAGGGATTGGGGTTAGGTCTATATTTTTTGGACACGTACATGTTGATCCAGGAACAATGTCCTTACTTGGCAAAATCGGCAGCGACCGTGAGTCTTCACCAAAAAAAAACATAATTTATTTATTTTATTTTCATTTCTAATTATTCTCCAGCCCGGGCTTGTTAAGTTAATCTTTCTGAAGCAGACTGTGTGAATGCAGCACAAAACCCAGGAATCCATTCAGCACATTTAGCCGACAGGCCCTTATTTGAATGGTGGGGGGCAAATGAAATCAAATAACTGTGTGTTTCTAATAGAAGTACATGAATTATTGCAGTGCTTTGTAGTAAAGCAACACACCTCCTCCAGCACCGTTTGAATGCAGGCTTTAAATCCACAGCCGTCAGATGATGGGCTCAGAAAAAAGGTCTCGCTGCTGGTTCACAATCCGGGCTATTTTTGTCATTCACTGGCCCCCAGAACTCCTCTTTACAATAATTAAGAGGAGACAATGACTGACCTTGTCAAGAGCATCTGATACCAGCTTTTATAATTCAAGACATTTTCGGCCATGAATGATGTCGTGAAAAGCGAGGCCTGGAATCCAAAGGCCAGCTGGATGAAATCCCCGTGAGTGTCGTGCCTGTGAATGGTGCTCAAACAACAATTCCCTCAGAGGATCTGAACTCTAGAATTAACACTTTCTGTGGCGTCTTTAATGTTCTAGTGATCTTTTATAGAGCTATTTGTCTTACTAAAGTGAACACTTATTTCAGCATATGGTCAGCAGTCGTACCCACTAATGAACAGTTCTGTCAGCGCAGATAATAGACCTGAATATCAACTTGACATGAGTTCCAGCCACATGAACTAAATAATGAGCAGTTTTAAATCAATCTGAAGGATTTAATAAAGAAAAGAACAAACTAACTTACTAACCTGATTGTTTTGGATTAAAAAGCGATGCATGATTACTGTTGCCCCCCCCCCCCCCCTTAATTGGTTTTCTTTTGCTTTGATTTGGTTACTTTCCAACATTAATTAATGCGGGCGGCCCTTCCCAATTCTCTACTTCTGAGACCAAATTTTCCTGAAATTAACTCCTCTTAAGAAGCCGTAAAGCATGACCACCAAACTTGGCACAGACCTTCAGACCATTTCTGACGTCAGCGTCCTGTATGTTTTCCTAATTGATCCGACTTGTGCGGAATTCCCGAATTGTATTTCCAAACCAGGCCCAAAATTCCAATAGACTCCCCTTTGAGGGGGATGAAAACAGTTACAACAAACCCCTTAACAGAGTGTTTAAAGCTGTCCTTACTGCTAGCAATGCCTTAACAAGTAACTTAGGACGGTAAGATGCTAAAATGTTAACAGAATGGTAAACCCATATAAACATGTTACCTGTGTTGCTAATTCATGCCATGCAACTATGTTAAATCATACTAGAAACATGCTAGCCATGGTGGTTACAATGAATGTTTAACATTATGTTTACAACAATGCTAAAAACATGTTAACAACATATCTCATCTTAACAATGTGCAATGTGTGTACTTAATCATGCTAGCAAACTGGTTAACATTAGCATGTGCGTAAACATACTAAACATGTTGTTACAATGTGCTACAACCTGTGAATAATGCTACAGCATGGGTCAGAACATTTTAACACGTTCTAAAACATACTAGAAACATGCTAGCATGTGTTAAAATGGTAAGTCATCAGTTCACTGAAATTCTCCCTTCAAACTTTCAGACTTTTTCTAATGATATTTATAATTTCAGCGGCTTGTCAGCCAACATCAAAGTTTGTCCCCATCAACTTTCTCATCTAGTTGTTTCACAATTTAACACACGAAACAAAAGTTGATTATGGTGGGGTTTAAGCTCGTTAGCACTTCCTAAGTTTTCGATTACGGATGGATATACGGATCTCATGCGCGACGTCATGCTCCGAATGATGTCATTATTACTTATATATCACTCTTCACAAATGACGCAGAGGTGTTTAAAACTGAGATTAATTTTAATCCCCGCCATTAATTATTGAATAAATAATGATTTTCATCTACTCCAGAACTGTAAATTAAAGCGAATTAATTATTATACTAATTGATTTCTTGATTAATTCAAGAATCTAGTGAAACTCCTTGCTCATGAACCTGGAGAAGCACAGCTCACGGCATCATGTGACCTAAAGAAGAATCATAAAAATCATTGAAACTCATAAAATCCATCGATAAAAATCGCCTAGTTACAGATCTTAAGCTTTATAATCGTCCCAGACTGAAGTGTTTGGGGATCAACTGGCCCGCCCAGGGGACTCAATATAAGAGTCAATGAATAATGGAAGAGGAAGCAATTAGCTAATAGAGCAGAGAACAGATCTGCTTCAGGATCTCACAACTTCTGAAAGACCAGCAGAGACTGAGATCACTGATCTGATGATTAGCATGAGAATATCTCATCTTAGGTCTACACACGTCTCAGCAGAGTCTCAATGCTGTAAGACAGCTCACCATTTACAAACAAAATCTACTGAAGCCCATTATGTGCGTGTGAATTAGAAGTCGAAAGCATTGGTGCAATTTTTGGTCATTATTTTCTACCCAAATACCATTCATTGTGTCGTCACACTAGCGGTATTTGCGCTGTATCGTGCTTGTCATCAATGTAGTCGTGCTGTCGCTAACTCTCTTGTCATATTCCTTAACGGTGCCGAATACATGTCAATACTGGTGGACAGACAAACATGACCTGTGGGGAAACACAAAACAATATAAATGGAATCTCATTAAATAAACTAAACGAGAGACTAAATTAAAATAAAAGGCACAGATACAGACATTACTGATTTTAAAAGAGATCTGCTGGACCAGATGAGTTTAGACGGACATGTCAGACCAAAAATAAATAAAATAAAAATAAAATTAAAATGCACAAATACAGTCAATTATTTAACAGAGGACCCAGGAGCTGAATGACATCCAAGTGACCAAAAGCGAAAATAACATTCTTATTACATAAACCATTGCCATTTTGATCCGCACATCCCACTCTGCCCGCACCGTCAACACTCATATGCGAGTGGTGCTATGAGTCTTTTATCCAAGACCGCCCCACCCACACAACACACCCAACACCTTCTAGCCTTGTTCCTATTGTGTGTGTGTGTGTAGTCGGTGTGTGTGTGTGGTGTGTTGGAGTGGTGTGTGTGTGTGTGGTGTGTGTGTCTTGTGTGTGTCCCTTTCCCCCCGCTGCCTGGCAGGGTTGGGCAGCACCCGCGTTTCAGTTTTAAAGGGGTCATTGCAGAAATCTAATTCCCTTGATCTTTGAACGATAAGAGGTCATTGTACTATAGAAAATCAAAACTGCTCGGTGTCTGAAATCAGCTTATACGACTCAGACAAAATGACAGCTTGTGGAGTGCCTCTAGTATGTTTGTAGATGTGTAGTTTGTGGCTAAAACTCCCGCCTCCACGGAAGAAGATCAAAGCCTGCTTCTAGCCCCCACCCACCCACTGATTCACGCATGTAGTGTAAAATACCGAGAGAGGCGAATGCAGGTCTACACAGAAACCAAACCATAAAGATGCTCTGAAGACAACAAGATGCTGTTCAGAGCCATGCTGTGGAAAAACACAGCCTTTGCATTGCCTGCCTTCTGATCCCAACATTAGGAAAGAGTGGATGAACTTTATATTTCATAAAGATCCAGACTGCATCAGTAAGGACTCTGTGCTTTGTTCACTTCATTTTACCAAACAGTGGATTCTATTACAAACAAGGCACAATTCAATGCAGATTTTCAGAAAGACTGAAACTAAAAGCCCCAATAGCACACGTACATCACAGAGACTCTATCTGACGTCTGCATTACATCTGCCTTGCCCAACCCATAGATGTATTTTTTAGAGTGTTTGCTCATCTGCAATACGTCTATAGGACATTTGAAAAACAGAATGAAAAGTGACAGAATGAAAAACGTGAAATACAGCTAAAGAATCAGCTCCTTTCAAATCCTGCGTGTGAAACTGGCCACAGCAGACGCAGGGAAGAGGAATTATAATTCACAGGTAACTCCGCCGATGCATTCTGGGAATGAAGTACATTTATTCGAGCTGGTTTCTCCCTCTCTTAGTCTGGAAAAGCTCTGAGAATCGGGATCATGAAGAGTCAGAGAGCGAGATCTTTCACGGCTCTTCCTAGCTCTAGAGCAGCCGGCCTCCGCAGGCGTCCCCGAACCCTCGGCATCCATCAGCCCTGCGGTTTACCACCAGACACCCTCCGGGTTCGGCCGCCCGCTCTCCCAATAACAGCCCAGAGACGAATGTGAGGTCAGGACCTTCCAAACCAGGCGGAGGGGCGCGATCTCATTACCGCCGAAGCCTCCGGGATATCAAAGCAATTTGGCTCGCCCTCTGTTCCTGGGAAGCAATTAAAATATTAAGCGGAGTTGTAATGCATCACACATATTGATATATAGGAGGGGCGCTACGCATGAAATATTGAGAAGTTCTCATGAAAACTTGATAATGAGACCAAGGCACTACAGCCATAATTAACAAGCGCAATGACTTTATCCGGGCCGCGCGCTGGATTTATGCTCCGTCACGCGCGGCGGCCGCGCTCTCCCGGACACCTGCGCGCCGACCGGCTTCTGCAGTTAAATGAAGACGGATTTTATCTGCGGACCTACATTCACATGCATCTGTGTCGCCTGGAGGCTCTTTCCTCGCGGCTCTCTGTGACCTAGGAACCTACTTAGAGAGTCTCTCCACGGCCGCATTTCCCACAGGACGCCGGTCCAGAGGGGCTGCTTTAGAGCGCGCTTGTCAGCATCTCACTCTTTGGGTCCTAAGTAACAAACACAATGTGTTTCTCTCAGGAAAACAGACAAATGAGTCTCGCTGGTTTTCTGCTGCAGACGGATGGTGCTAAATGGGAGTAATCGCTGGCAGAGCTCTTCTGGGTCGGCTGTCAAACGCTGCATAATGGCTTTATACGGAGGCTGCCGCAGACCGCGGGTTATTGATCGGTGTGGAGGCTGAGCAATCAAAAGAACAAGCATTAATTATGTAACGCAGGAGCTGTAAAAGCGCCTGCATCTAATGCCTTAAATAGCTGCACATTTCATCAGATCCTGCAGCAGCACAAAGCTTCTCATCCACATCTCTTTACTCTCGGTGACGCACCTGAGCGTGACCTTTCAAACACCCAGAAAACACCGTCAGCAAACACCAGAACACAATCAGTCTTCATCTGCCCTCTGAATTCATGTAAGCTCATCCGTCAGAACACTGAAGAACAGGATTTTACACACTTATATAGAAAAAAACTAAAAAGCCGCTGAGGTTCTCAAAACATCAAGGACGAAAGCACTTAAACTCTGATATGCATCAGTTTAAAAGCCGCCATGGCTTCTGGGCTTCCTGTACAGCAAAAAGATTCCGGCCCCTCTGCGATCACGCCACAGTCAGAGGGGTTCCTTCGGTAAAATCACGCTATGGTCCTCCCTCGCTTTCAATTCTCTTTCATGAAGTTGTATACACCTTTCTGCCAGAACTTCACATCTAAATGCATTTGCAAAAATAAATTAATTAATTAATCAATTAATTATTCTGCATATCTCTGCTCTAACTTATTTCCTAAAGCAGCACCCACAAACATGACACTATATAATGCGAATATTGTTGGCTCTGTGACAAATTGCTTGCGCATGGTCCCCTCCCAGCAGAAGTTGCTTTGGGTAAAATCATCTGCTAAATGCATAAATGTAAATAGTCCAAATGTAAACCCTACCTCTAGTGTCCAGCCTCTAAACTGATCAATGTGACTAAAGACAGAGTAAAAACAAAATTAATTGTAGCAAATTAATTTAATTAGTGAGTTTTTTGGAACAATGTATTTGTAACTTGCAATCATGTCACACCTGGACTGTAAGATCCCTCTCAACCGTTTCTTTTGCACAATGAAATTTCCTGTACAATATCCATATAAAAACTGCATCTGAGCTCTTTTGGTTGTTATCTTAAAATTAAGTTCCATCATTTATAGTCTGAGCAACAAAACAAGACTGCTAAAAAAAAAAAAGCGACAGACCGGTCAACAAAAAAACACATCGAAAAACAGTAGGTAATTGACAAAGAATTAAACATAGGTTGCAATAAACGATTGCGGGGCATCTCTCTTGTCTCGAGTAGTTTGCATGCAGTCGTGAGAGACGAGAGTATGTCGAATTCAAGGGGAAAAAACGGCAGTAAACAAGCCGAAAGATGTCAGTGATGTTCATTCTCTGCCGATGGACCCAGAAAAAACTCCTGACCGGTGGCTTTTCAATTACACAGGCATCTGAAGTGAAGTTGCTGGAGTCTGTGTGATTGTTTCTTAGACTAAGGTCATTGCTGAGAAGCTGCGAACTCAAACGGCGCGAGTTGTGATGTGAATTCCTGCTGCAGGAAGTGAGGACGGTTTCAGCGGGACACTTTACATTTCAACAACAATCAAAGAGCCACCATGAAAAAAAAATGTTCATCCCAAAGCATCCACAAGAATACATATAAACATGAAAAACTTAGGCACTGGCCGAGACCTGATTTGCAGTGCTCCAACTCACCAAACATCACACAACCACACACTCACTCTCACAATACACACACACACACTCACCAAAAACACACAACTCTCCACACACACACACACACACACACAACCACCACCACAGCTGCACATCTATAAAAAAAAAACAAAACTCTCTCTCTCTCTCACACACCACACACACACAAACACACAGACCAACACACTCTCTCTCTCTCTCACACAAACCCCACCTCTGCACTCACACACCAAACCACATATTCTCTCTCACACAAACACATACACACACACCACACACATATTCTCTTCTCACACACACACACACACACACACACACACTCTCCTCTCTCTCTCTCACACACACACACAAACACAACACACTCTCTCAAAACACACACACTCTCTCTTCTATCACACACACACACACACACACACACTCACACTCTCTCTCTTCTCTCTCGCACACACACACACACTCTCTAAACTCACACACACACACACACACACACACACACATACTTATCTCTCTATCTCACAACACACACACACACACTCTCTTACAACACACACGCTTTCTCTCACACACACACTCACACACACACACACACACACACACACACACACACACACTCTCTCTCTCACACACACACACACACACACCTCCTCTAACACACACCGACACACACACACACCTCTCACTCAAACACACACACACACAAACACACTCTCTCTTACACACTCACACACACACACACACACACACACACACACTCTCTCACACACACACACACACACACACACTCTCTACACACATGCACCACACACACACACACACACACTCACACACACACACACTCTCTCTCTCTTACACACACACGCACTCTGTCACACACACTCACACACACACACACACACACACACACACACACACACTCACTCACTCACTCCACACACACATACACGCCACTCCTCTCTCCTCTCTCTCTCTCACTCAGGAACACACACACAACCACACACTTTACACACTGACACAGCCACACACACACATCAAAGAATCGACCTGCCTCAAGCAGGAAATCCCACACTGAACATGGCCTGAGAAGAGTTACACCACTAATCTATCAATCTATTCATATGATAAAGTCTTGTTTACCCGCATCTAAACATTCTCTTAAATCAAGAGGACATTTACTGGAGATGCAAAATGAGTTTATGCATAAAAAAAAAAAAAAAAACAAATAAAATCAAGAAATTCATTCAAAGGAAAATAAGATGTTTTTTTTTTCTGGACCCCGCTGATAGATTTGTTCTTGTTTTAATCATAATCTTCATTTCATTTTCATGCATTTTTCAGAGTCTTAATATCTTCTGCCATTCTGCTTCTCCAGTAAATGTCTTTTGATTTAAGGATGTTTAGATATTTGTACTGGAAAACAAGACAGAAACACTGAGGAAGAGCATCGTTTTTTGAGTTGTACTTTAGGCAATAAACACATGATGATATTTATTATACAAACACATAACAGAGAAGCAGAAGCCGGACGCGTGCAGAGCCAAGAGAGTGCAGCATTTTGCGGGCCGAGGCCTTTGGTTGAAACGGTCATTGTCAAAGTTTGTGACGTAATGCACCTGTGTGTTGTGTTTCAGAGGCTTAATGAACAATCAATCCCCCAGCATACGAGAGGATTTCACGTCCGGACTCTTATTTGCTGTAATAAATGGAAGCCGTGAGGTGATGCTTTCCAAGGTGTTTATGCTTACACCTCAACGGCCAGGGACAAACATGATTCAGACGAATCTCACATTCACAGCCGTAATAAGTGATCGACGTTCATCTGATCAAGCAGGTACAGCGCTTCTCCAACATCAGAAACCCTGAAGTTTTATTCATTAGCCAGATCTATAAATAAATTAATTTGAGGTTGGTTCAACTTCAAATATCTATTTAATGCACATGAGCCTAATGTCACACATCTTTCTGGTGTTAGAAAGGCCTGCGTTTAAGTAAAGAATGCTGAGTGACTTTCAAGCCGGGGATTTATTAAAACGAGTGTGATGCCCCCGCCAAACAGTGCAGGTATATGTTAAATAAAACCAACACGTTATATTTTCCATCCTGAAGGAAAACTCTGGAGTTCCTAATGCATAATGTAATGGAAGCCAATCGCTGTCTAGATGTTCATATGCCCAGATAAAACACACAGACCTGTCAGCAGCAGAGACCCAGGCTGACAGGATGAATCTCTCGTGACTCACTACACATTCAGCTTCAACTAATCTCAAACAGAGAGTCCCGATCACTGATAGCGTGTGTGCAATACTCCACTGAGGTGCATTTGAAAACACAAACGGCCTGAAATAAAACTACCACAACAATCGGAGGGAGCCGCCGTCTATTCTGTTGGTGCCAGTGACGGGAAACGAGCCGTTAATAGCACGCTGTCACAGCGGCCCCTTCACACGCGCGCTCCACCGCTTTCCCGCGGCCGCTGCGTCCAGGGGCGGCTAATTACAAGGCCAAACTCATGCTGCCGAGGCTCATTCTGGGGGTGTGAAATAATTGCAATTCCCTTCCACTGACTTGTGAGAGATAAGGCAATCAAAGAAGCCATGCAAAGTGAGACAGGCCTGCTGCGCCAAAACGAGGCTTCCTGCGTCCACAGAATCTCGGATAAAGCACCGCGCAAATATCCTTCAGATCGACTCAGGCTGTCAATTAAAATCACTGACAGAAATAACAATAAAATAAACTCAAACTCTTTTCCCTCTTCATTCCTGTTAATTCTATGTTAAATCAATACACTGTATGGGTCATTAAGTTGTTTTGTTGGTTGTTGTTTGGGCAACTTTTATCACAAAGGACGAAAAAAAAAAAAAGGGGAGGGGGAAAAAAAGGGGGGGGGGGGGGGGGGGGCCGTCTGTTCCCTGTCTCCTCATTCACCTGGAAAAAAAAAAAAAAAAAAAAAAAGGGGGGGGGGGGGGGGGGGGGGGGGGAAAACGATAATCGATTTATTCGACATTGACTCAGATCACGTCGACCTGCTGTGTCATCTAAAATGGTTAGCTAAAAGGCAATTAAAAAGAATAACAAACTACTCGCACTGTACCCAGTGTTATTTTAGTATTACTGAAGATACCATTAGTTTTTGATTAATAGTTTTTAGCATTTTAAATGTTACAAGTTTCAATCAGTTAATTTTTTTTGTGTCACTTTTTGTTTCTTTTTTAAATATGTCGATATTTGTATTATATTTTATATATTATTATTAAGTATTATTTTTTTGTGTTGTGGGTAACCTTTTTTGTTTATTTTTTTGTTTTAGTTACTTTTAGGTACAATCAAGTTAAACTAAATGAAAATGAGAAAAGTCTCATACTGGAAACTAGCTGAATAAAATATTTTTAATTTATTTCAGGTTAATACAGTAGTTATTTTTTTTAGTTAGTAACGGTTTTAAAATTTTAGCTTCAGTTTTAGTTTGTAGCCATAATAACCACCGACTGTACCAGTAATAATAAATAATGTAAAATAATTTGTGTTGTCCATAATGCATGCACAAAAACACCAATAGTTAACGACCCATAACTTTCACGTTGGAAAAACACTTATCAGGATGAGCTAGTGCTGACATTATAATGTGTGTTTGTGTTCAGAGCTTGAAAACAGCTGGCAGGATAAACTGGCTCCGAGCAAACCAGAAGAAGCAGGCGCGATCTGCCGTCAATACGCAACAGGCCTTCTTATCCTCGTTTACCCGTCCCTCCTCCTTCCCTCCGACATTAAATCAGGCACGATTCGTGGGATGGTACATGAAGACTGTAGCAGGAAGGCTCTGGATGTTATTACGACCTAAGCCTGTGAAATACTGGTTGGCTTTAATTAAAACTAAACTCCCCGACGGAGATGCGACTCGACATGAGAGATGAGAAGAGAACACGAGAATTAAGACGAGAAGAAACGCAGAAGTAAAGGATGGAAAGAGTCAAGGTGGATTGAAAAGAGAATAACGAAATGAGCGGCCGGCAGACTCAAAGCATCACTCGACACAACCTCTCAGAATCGCAGATAAAGTTTTCAGGATGAAAAGCAAAACGTGCATGAAGCAGGCTGAAGAAAGAGATCAATGATTCTGAACATGAGGCTGAATTCAAAATGAAACTTAAATTCACATTCAACTCTATTACTTTAGAATTTTGTCAACAACATCGCAAAACTATGAATGTTGAAACCGGATTCTGGATCGCAAGCAACGCTTCTTTCCCAAATGCAATCAGCTGTGTCCATTTCCTTTCTTTGACTTTATAAGTCCGCTAAATTCTTCTTCCTGTCATCCACTCAGTCTAAACGCTCACTGGGTCATGAACTGAAATCAGTCTACCACCCAGCAAATGGCGTCTCGTCTCTGTTGGCAAGCAAAAGCTGAATGCGTATAATCTTGCTACTGAGAGTAATTTATAGAAGCTATGTACAGCGAGTAGAGCCAAATAAACACACAAATCACAGTTTTCCAAAAGCAGAATAAAATGAGTGCAAGAATAAACTCTGATTCATCTGTCGCTGGATGAAAGCTCGTCATATTAGATCCTGCTCCTCAAAAACCACAGCAGACCACATTACAAAACAGCGTAAACCTAGCCTGACTTCGTCATACTCATATGCTAGGCAGAATGTGGTCTGATACTGCTGCCATTGCACTTGAATTAGGGGCGTCGTGTCTTAAAGCCGAACCAGTTAAAAAAAAACTACTGCACTCAATTGGATAGACCTACAGACCAATCAGAACAACGCAGTAAGTGACGTATGTTGAGCAAACGCATAGTTTGTCAACAGAGTTCAACTGCACCAACGCACTCACGCTGGAACTTGGAAGAAGTAGGGAAAGTAATGAGTGTAATGATCTTTGCCGTCTGATTTAAAAAGAATTTTAAGAATTCGCGGAGTACTTTACAAGCACGAATAACATTTTTGAGAGAAACACAGAAGGTGCATGTATATTTACGGAACAAGTTCTCTGTTTAGGGATTAGATCTCGACAATAATGAAAATAAATCTTATCGCATTTGTCGGCCCTGTCCTCAACTTTATTACACTGGTTGCAACGCGACTTGACTAACTTTTAAAAAATGGAAAGATGACGAAGAGACTAAGGCTGAGAAGCGTGTTCATCTGAGGCTTCAGAGAAAAGAGGATCGTGAGCCTACCTTCCAAGACGCCCTATCTTACGTAACCGCAGATAGACTGTCCATCATCGATTAAAGCCCCCCGCCTGGCAATTTGATTGGCTCGGCCTTCTGGAGCCGAGCATAATTGACTCCTCAATGGTCGAGTCCAGACCGAATTCCCGTCCAAAAAATGTTGTGGGCGGGGGTTCCGGGCTGGCAACCCAGGCTAGCCGTAAAAACCACTTCTGATGCTTCTTCATGTGATTCTGTTCAGTCTGCCGTGGTTGAATAATGAATACTGTCGCGTTCTCATGAGACTATTATTAATATATTTATGTGATCTGTAAGGCACATTTTTGTAGCAATAAAACGGTGAATCATGACTAGTTGTTCAACATCAAGCGGCTGCTATGGGAAATCTGCTCCACTTTAGACTCTGTGGCAGAAGAACTGCTTCCATACAAAACTGATGTTTGACAGTCAACAGAAATAACTTCCTTTCTTTCCCCCTCACACACCAAACACTCACAACAACGCACACACACTGATGCACACACACACACACACACACACACACACATGCATACAAATAACAACTCACTCACTCACACACACACACACACACCCCTAAACACACACACTCACACACACACCACACTCACTCACAAATTGCATCACATACTGTACACACACACACAACGCACACACACAAAACCAACAGAAACTACACACACTTCACGCACTCACAAACGAATACACACACATGCATCCACACACACACACTCTCACACACACATACACACACACACACACACACACTCCCACACACACATACACACACACACACACACCCACCACACACACACACACACTCACACACACACACACACACACACACACACACTCACACACAACACACATATACACACACACCACACACACACACAAACACAACTGAGAGTTTTAACACTCCATAGATCTGAAATTCTTTAGTGGTTTTAAAACGCTACACTCTTTTACCGTGTGCTGGCTTTGTTTCCAGAAAACACGTGGTGTTAAATCAGGTCTTTATTTGCAACGCTGTGCTATAAAGTGCTTGACTTTTCGCCCGAGAGACTGGCATGAAGCTAATAAGCTCTAATTAAAGACCACAGCAGATGATTACATGGCCTCTGGTTCTTCAGGACACCGGCGGTTCAGCACTTATGCCGGACCGACAGGAAACCATGGCAACCCCTCCCCGCTGACGGGGAGAGAAGCACTCTGTGTTTGACGTGTTCAACACCAAACATATATAATGCAGACACGGCAGTTTAGAGTCGGTTCAGAATGACGAGTGGAAAGAACTGGTTTCACAAACAATAACAAGCCTGTGCATCTACGGTGTTGCCATTCACAGGACTGCAGTTCACACACAACATAAGGTGAGTCTTGTGTGAAATAACGATCTGTGTGTTCATTTAATCGTCCAAACAGTGTTCTGAAAGTTTCACAAAAAATACGCTGATGATTTCTTCTGTGATGATTGTTTCGCTCCTAGCAACTGATTCCTGCAGAGGGGAACCTGAATTCATCATCACGAGCAGAAACCGGCTTCGAACTCACGCTCAGGGAGTAAACAACAGGACAGTCTCAGGAGAAGCGATCTGGACTCGTGTGAACATGTTTTAATTAGATACTCATTAGTGAGAAAAAGCAACCAGCGTCTGAAAGGCAGGACTGAAGCACAGCAGAGCTGATGTTCACATCATTCCTCACAACTCCAGGACTGAACTGAGATCTTCAAATCCAGAGATGTTTCATTCGCTGAAGTATTAATGCACAGCAAACTGGAAGTACGAAAAATAACTGATCGATAACTGATGGCAACTGCACAGTGTGTGACAGAATCAGCTCGCTCTCAATAACCGTTGTGCTGCTGATAGGATCGATGGGGCAGATATGAAGTTATGGCTGAATCCTGAGGGTAAGGGTACCATCTGATGCTCCTCCCATAATGCATCAGAGGTCAGGTGACTTATGAGTTTAAATATCAGCGGGTTGAGATCCAGTCAGAATGAGCTTAAATTATTAAATTAGAACTGCAAATCCAATTTGATGAACGACAGACGTAGAATGAAAATGACTGATAACACTTTACAGTAAGGTCCATTTGTTAAAACTAGTTAACTGCATTAGTTAACATAAACTAATGAACAATACTACTGAAGTTAAATTAAACATTTCAGACTGACATCTTTGTCATTGTATTGAAAATAGAGTAAATTAATTACTTCAAAGGACAAATTTAATTCTGACTGAAATCCCAGTTCAGCTTTCTGTGTTTCAGACTCACACTGATGAACTGATTCGATGATCTGAGCTCCTCTCACGCTCAGCTGCTGTTTCTACAGTATTTCAGTCTGATGAACCTCCAGTAAACGATCAGAGACGCAGAGCTTCAGGAGGAGATGATTTCCATCCCTCACACAACAGCTTTATATATATCACACTGGATGAGTAACAGACAGACGGAGGATTACACAACAAACAGTCAGCAGCGCGTGTGTGTGTGTGTGTGTGTGTGTGTGCGTCAGTGTGTGTGTGTGTGTGTGTGGGTGTGTGTGTGTGTGTGTGCGTCAGTGTGTTGTGTGTGTGTGTGTGTGAGTGTGTGTGTGTGTGTGTGTGCGTCAGTGTGTGTGTGTGTGTGTGTCAGTGTGTGTGTGTGTGTGTGTGTGTGTGTGTGTGTCAGTGTGTGTGTGTGTGCCTCATGTGTGTGTGTGTGTGTGTGCGTCAGTGTGTGTGTGTCTATGTGTGTGTGTGTGTGTGTGTGTCAGTGAGTGTGTGCGTGCCTCAGTGTGTGTGTGTGTGCGTGCGTCAGTGTGTGTGTGTGTGTGTGTGTGTGTGTGTGTGTGTGTGCGTCAGTGTGGTGTGTGTGTGTGTGTGTGTGTGCGTCAGTGTGTGTGTGTGTGTGCGTCAGTGTGTGTGCGTCAGTGTGTGTGTGTGTGCGTGCGTGCGTCTGTGTGTGTGTGTGTGTGTGTGCGTGCGTCAGTGTGTGTGTGTGTGTGTGTGTGTGCGTGTGTGTTGTGTGTGTGTGTGTGTGTGGTGTGTGTGTGTGTCTGTGTGTGTGTGTGTGTGTGTGTGTGTGTGTGTCTATGTGTGTGTGTGTGTGTCAGTGAGTGTGTGCGTGCCTCAGTGTGTGTGTGTTGTGCGTGCGTCAGTGTGTGTGTGTGTCTATGTGTGTGTGTGTGTGTCAGTGTGTGTGTGCGTGCGTCAGTGTGTGTGTGTCAGTGTGTGTCAGTGTGTGTGTGCGTGCGTCAGTGTGTGTGTGTGTGTGTGTGTGTGTGTGTGTGTGTGTGTGAGTTCAGATCATTTCATCAGACCTCTGATCATGTCAGACTTGATGATGGAAATTTTATGAAAATCTCTGGTCTTCATCAAAGTAGCTCTTTAATATTCTTGACTTTCATCCTGTATTAAATATAAGTGCAAACACCTTTAATCATGACTAAGTGCTGTGAATATTAAACCCAGCAAACTGCACGATATGCCAGAAACCTCTATTACTCTGAGTGCTTCATTCCTCTGAAGTATAACTGAAACAAACATCTGCCACGGGCTAAAAACCCGCACAAAGGGCTCTGACTGAAGCAAACTTTCCATAAAAGTGTGTACAGCATCCGGTTTGAAGGGCAGTATGAAATATTCATGGCTGGTTATTGTTTTTAATGTAGCAGCAGAAGTGAATGCGTATCGGTGTCTGACAGCCGCACGATGTGCTCCAAACACCAAACATGCTCCGGCTCGTCCAGATGGCCAAAGGTCCCAGAAACACACACGGCTGCCAGTCACCGAACCACGCCGCAGAGACACAGAGATTTCAGGAGCATCTTGAGCGCGGGTCTCTGCGGCGACAGATGGACAGACCCTGGACGCGCGCACGTAAGCCGCGGGGGCCGTATGTGCGCCGGTCGCAGTGCCAGAAGCTCCGGGGCTTCCTTCGTGTCAGCGGGAACGACAGGAGATTTCCATCAGCTCACACACGTGACCGAACTCACACACAACATGGATGAGTCTGACCAGGGCCAATAAAACTCACACTCATCCAGGCCACACAGACAAGAAGGGGCCAAAATATTACCTTTTGGGGTAAAACAGCTTGTCACTGGAGCAGTACCCTTAAAAGTACATCGTTGTACAGCCTATCATCTCATACAAACCGAATGGTGCCTCAACACAAGCTGCTCTTATTCTGATACTCCTTAAAGCTCATAAAGTCTGAAAATCTCCCTGCAGTCCTATTCAGACTATAAATGTTTCTCATGTGGACGTGAGGTCATTTCAACTTTTACTGAGGATAGTTGGAGATTTTACTGCCGTCCAAATCCAGAAGGTCAGTGTTTTTTTTACCCTCCTGTTTTTCTTCATGACAATTCAAGAAAGGATCAATCCAACAGTTTTGCAGATCACTGCTGTCCATTAGGAGACTTTTATTACTGAAATACTGGAAACTGTTTACAAGAACAACATTACGTCTCCATTACAGCGAGTGAGAGCAGTAACTCGATGTTTATTGTACATTTGCCATCGTGCAGATATTCGGAAAAACAGAACTCTTGTATGTGGCATATGTTATAAAAAAAAGAAACTGCAATTTTTATTTTTAAAATAATTTTGATGACATTTCTGCCTCACTATGTGTGACAGGAGAGAACGCTCAAAACTCTTCATATCGCATAAGTTAGTTGAACATTAGTATAATCTAGAATCATCCTCTGTACAGAAGGCATGAACATATGAGAATTTATCATCATCTTTCTAAACGTGTGCTCTTTTGGGCTGAAGGCATGATGGAGCTGTTTAAAGTAGCCCTGTGATCACAGATTAATCAATACGTGTGTCCTTCTCTGTGAAATAATCATAATTACCAGTTTATGCTGTTTGATTATGGCTTCAAAGGTCGTAGTTGGAAGCTGTTGAAATGCGGATAATTTCTGAACTGACTGGCACATAACTGAACAAAACAAAAAACGTAAACGGGTAAAGGAGGGGCCCCTACAAAGCGTGGCCCATGAGCTGCAAGTCCAAACATTTGTCTTTCTAAATCTAACCATAAGTGATTTGATTTGGTTGGTTGATGATTAGATTTTAAAAGGCAAACGTAAATGGAACTGAAGTTAACTTGTAAAGTATGATTTTTGCTGTGTTTGAGCAGTGCAGCCAATCAGAGGCGTCTCTGCTGAGCACACCAACACAACGGCCAATCAGAGGCGTGCACGATGTCATCATGACAGCAGTGAAGCTTCCACTCTATCACTAGTATTTCTTCTGGAAATGCAAATCTAGGATACAAAAATAGGTCATGAAATGCATCTGATGTCAGAACAGTCATTATCACATGACCGTGCATATACACTCGATGAGAGACGTTCAGATGTCAGAAACCACTCTACAGAAAGCCCAGAGGAACACGCAGATATGACACACATAGACATCGCCGTCCTCTCTGATGAACGTGAAGGTGATGAAGATTCAGAAACACTGATTCCACTTCTCACCGTCGCTGAACCAGCAGAGACGCAGAGCAATAAAGATCTTCACCCACAGCATCACAGGAACACCTTCATCCCTTCATCCCAGTGCGAGTGATTAAACCGCCGCTTTCAATAACGCCTTTCCTGTCTGCTTTAAGATAACATGAAATATGTATTATGTTTTAGCCTGTTTTATGAACACTGAATCATCTACTTGCTTATTCTGCTCATAAAAGGGTCATTATGGAAATCATCTCCACAGCTGAAACTGAAAACACTTTCTGTACCACCTTCATTCAGTTTTAATGAATGCACACAAATACTGTCACAGATTTTACATTTAATTTCAATAACAAACATAGTTCAAATCCATTCGTACCAGGGCTGCACAATTAATCGAATTTCTAATCGCAATTACAATTACAGATGCCACTGATTTTAGTTTTAGTATAACATTGTAATATAATGCATAGTTTTACTTTTTTATTATTTAAAGTTTGTATAGTTGACATTTCAGGTTTAATTCTATAGAAAAGCAATAAAAGTTTTTCATTTTGAATGTTTTCAGCTTGTTCATTTTCATATAAAAATATGGCATGCAGTTGCTTCAAACAGTGGTATAAACATCATTCACTGTAAATTGTAATAATCATAATAAATAATTTAGATTTTTGTCAATTCATAGTCAAAATGCATTATAACTACAATAATATAAACAAAAGAAAAACAGGGGTAGGCTATCAAACATAGAAATAAGTTAATAATTTTAGTAATATAATTAATATAATTAGTCTCACATGAGTGAATCATAAAAATAACATTTCAGATCACTATCTCTGTTTTTTTTTTTTTTCAATTTAATGAGAATGGCTTCAGTTCACCAAACGTCTGAACAAAAGTTCAGATGACGTCACCAATCGAACACTACCACGGGACAACAATAAATCAATTCAGTACAAACACATCCTGTCCAGACACATTAGAAGACATACTTTCATCGACTAATATGAGCTGAAAACACAGATCTGTTCAGAATCATCTCATCAGAAGAGCTCCTTCGATGTATTCAGGATCAAAAAAACATCATGGCATCAGAGCCCACAGATCACACACCTGCTGATTCAGACTCACCTCACCAGATGTCTGCATCGCTCGTGTTTGAATTTCATCGTATGTTTCACTGTATTCATCATGATCTGGAACACTGACGGATAGTTTTAAAGTGCTAAAAACAGTCAAATAAACTGCTGGATTACAATCGAAAAGGGTCACATTAAAATGTTGCATTATTGTCCTGACGGATAAAAGCAGAGCGTGATGAACATTTTACAGTCAAACTGATGAATCAGAATTATTTGTAGCACATCTTTATGATTTGAAATGATTTGTTTTAGTCCGGTGTTTCCCTGCTTTCGGCCCGAGACTCTGGAATGGATAAATGTTTAATAAATGATCCTTAATAATTTAATTTAAAACCTGTTTTAATACATTTGAGTCATTTTAAACTATTCAGATTAAATAATAAATTATTCTGCTAATCGCGTCGAGCCTCTGTTTGCCTGATGAACCCAGCTAACAAAAAACGCTTGGCTAGCGTTCCCATTAAGTTAGAAAACTATATTTCTAAATGTTCTCTTTTAAAAACATTTTTTTCTTGGTTGAGTGAATGTTAAAAACATCAAGAACATTGCATTTTATTATTTTGCGAACGTTATGCGAACGTTACTTCTGAAAGTTCTCTAAACAAACATACTAAAATGTTTTAAGACCAGGTGACTTTGAATGAACATTCTATTAACATTACTGGATGAACGCTTGTTCGTGACTTTGAGAGCCAGCGTAATGCCTTTTAAACTGTACAGACTGTCCTACACCCAACCCTACACTTAAACCTAACCCCTCACAGAAAACTACTGCCAATTTTTTGAATTTCAGAAAACACTGTTTTGTATGTTTTATAAGCCTTTTTTGTTTTACGGGGACACAGTGTCCTCATAAACCATGTCTACGTTGTAGTACCCATGTCATTATACACATTTGTGTCCTCATAAACCATATATACCAGTACACACACACACACACACACACACACTGTGACAGATGAACCTGACAGACACAGTGGTTAAAAATGTTTCCCTTTATATTGCAACTAATTTGCACTGATTGTAGCATAAAATTAAGGTTACAGTTCATTTTTCACAAGACAGCGAGTCTTTAGGAGCTTAAAGAGCATTTCAGCCTCCGTCTGTTTTGTCCATCTTGAACATCTGAAACGGCCAATTTACTTTGCTTATCCTGCACATCCTACAGAGCAGACGCTAATGAGCAGCGCTGCATTTATGATCCACGAGAGACTGTGAGACCGGTCTACACAAAACCAGAACCTGAACCACTGGAGTGTGACACAGAGGAGCGTTCACCAGATCCAGATCCAGAGAGCAGCAGGTCAAGAGCGCATTTAACCTCATTTCCTTCACAGCATCTGAACTCAGCATGAGCCGCAGTCATTACTCTTCCTGCTCATCTATCAGTCTCGCTCACACGCATCTGTTAGCGCGGGTCTCAGGCCTTAATGCCTGCGCAGACGCCACACAGAGCCCATAAATGAGCTGGGACTGATGTGCCCGGGTGTCCGGTGTGTCTCGCGAGAGACGGATGGAGCTCGGGGAGTCACACTCTGTTTTCTGGGTGTCAGGAGGAATGTGACACCGCAAAGATGGAGAAGAACTAGAATCTCCTGCGAGATATCGATTCTGCAGGCCGCTCTGGAGAAACTGGGTTTTGCTGCACGACCCGCACCTTGAACGATAACGGCGACCCAAAAAAAAAAAAAAAAGGCATACGAAGCTTTAAAATAAAGTTAGGGCTGTCAAGTGATTCAGATGTTTGATCTAATTAATTATTTACATGATAAGATGATTAATTAATCTTGTTAATTCTAAATTAATCACACATAGATTTGGGCTGAGATGACTCCCCAAAATATCATTTACAGTTATTATTGTGTTAGATGAAAAATAAGTATAAAAAAAAAAAAATAGAAGGGAAGGGAACACAGAAGCAATATAATTCCCATTATAACTTCTAATCAAAGTGAATGAGGGTTTTTGTTGTTTTCTGTTTGTTGGTTGTTTTTTTAAGAAGGGTTTTAAATGGGTTTTAAAGGTTTTTATTTTTATTTTTTTGAATTTGAAATTATAAAAAAATATATATATAATTAAAAATTGATTGTTTTTTTTTTTACTGAAGTGGGTCTTAATGAGTGAGTCATTTGAATCATTCACTCAACCGATTTCATTTAAACGGCTGATTCATTCAGAAAGGAAGCCAGTTTTTGACTGTGTTTATGAATCACTGACTCACTCATTCGTTCAAACGCAGATTCATTCATGAACAAATCAGTCAGAGATGCACAACTGTTCTACTGTGGCTTTGATTGGGACAAAACTGAGCAAAAACAGACTATACTGACAATATCTTAAATATAACACTATATATTTGCATGAAACATGTTAGATTGACAGCCCTACATAAAATATTTATTCAAATGATCATGAAACACGACCTTTGGCTTCAACAACAGAAAGATATGGTGCTGTAAAACTCTTTGCATTAAAAGGCATTCAAATAATAATATAACAAAATCAAGCAGCATACCGGACTGTTTTTAACAGTCGAAAGCGAATGATGCCTTGACACATTAAAGCTGCAATCATCTGCTCTTATGTTGGAAATAGGGTGGATAATGTTTGCATCTCTAATATTTATTATAAATGCAAATATAATCATCAGAACTGACCTGTGATCTGTTTCAGCGTGCGACTCAGTAATAAACTCTTCATCCTGTTCTTCTAAATGCAAAACTACAGGGACTTATTACTTCAAATACTCAGCTGACATTATGATTCATTTTTCCATATTAAAAAAAAAGAAAGAAAAAAGCACAATAATGTAAGGTTCTTGTTTAGAATGGTGTTCGCTCGTGTGAGATAAAGACCCGCGTCACGAGTTTGATCAAAGCGGTTTTATTCTTCACAGATCAGGTCGGCGCTCATGACGTCACATGACCTGCGATTATTGCCTGAGGTACTAATTATACGTTTCTGGTGCACTTTACAGATCATGAATAGCAGATCAAACAGCAAGCATACTGCAGCCTCATCAGTCCAGACACAGCCAGTTACTGGGTGTTTTCTCAGAAAAACCACCGCGCAGCAGGAGACTGGTGACCGATGGTCAGTAATTTCAGGACGGTGTGTACCGGCGCAGGCTAAAGGCTCGAGGGCCGTCACCTCCTGCAGCCCTTCGCTCATATTATACCCACACATCTCCATGGCTTTGGCTTGCAGGCCACGCTTCAGAGACTGACTTATTGGCAGCGTAAATCACAGCTGCCCTCTGAGGGACCTGAATATCTGATGCCATAAACATATATGCCACTGTGCCCTGCGGAGAGAAACAACAGCACAGAGAGAGATGTGACGCGTTACTGACATCTGAATACGTGCAGACTAACAAACACACTCTACATCTGATCAAATATCATCTGCGTCCCTGTCCTGAGGCTGACCTGTCTTTTTTGACCTTTCACTTCATCCCAGCTAACAGCAATAACAATGTTTTGCTAATGAACGGTGATATTTTAGTATTGTTCAGATACTATTGTAGGTTTTCATGATATTTTTAATGTTTTTATTTTTATATTTTCCATTTTAATTTTAATTTAAGTTAGTTTTAGTAATTTTGTTGTGTGCTTTTTAGCCATTTTTATATAGATTTTATTGATTATTATTATTATTATTATTATTATTGTATGTCAAGTGAAACTAAATTAGAATGAGAAATGTTGCCTTGGAAAATAGCCGAAATACAATGTTTTTATTTATTTAATTTAATTTAATTTCAGTTCAGTTTATTTTTTAGGGTTAGTTTTAAATTTCAGTTTTAGTTTTTATTTCTGACTGTTGCAGAAAAACATAAAGGGGAAGTTTCATTTCATCACTTTACATCAGTATGGGAATGTCATTTTTGAACATTCTCTAAATGAAACTAGAACATTTCAGGACCTTCCACAAATGATGTATAAAACAACGTTTTTGTGAAAGTTATTAACGTAAGACTGAGAGAACCTTGTCGGAATGTCAGGAAAACGTTCTGAGCACATTCTCTGTTAGCAGGGATTCTTCATATGGACTTAAAGTAAAAAAAACAACAACAAAAAAAACGTTAAAAAAAAACGTTCCACATGTAAAGTTGAGCGTTTGTGCTCCAGATGTGAATGATTTCTCAAATCCTGTGATCAAACTGTGTTCATCAAACACCACTTGTATTTTCTTCAGTTTGTGTGAGTT
The DNA here is from genome assembly GCF_018340385.1 of Cyprinus carpio. NCBI lineage: Eukaryota > Metazoa > Chordata > Actinopteri > Cypriniformes > Cyprinidae > Cyprinus > Cyprinus carpio. Next base: position 20,479,275 of record NC_056582.1, on the reverse strand, counting down.
TAGACACTCTGCGCTTCACTGTTTGTTTTCTTTAATCTGAAGAGTCAATAATCTGCATAATAGACGAGCTCAATTACATAATGCAAATCTGTCGACAGAATTAATGAAGGGCTGAAGTGAAGGGAGCAGCGCTGATGCTGTGGGTGTTTTGGAGAAGAGCTGCTCTGAATGGACATGTGTTTCTCTTGAATAAAGGCCGGCTGCAGTAATGAAGGTTTGCACTCGCTTGCCAAAAGCTGCATTACAGGCCATAATGGCCCGGGCCGTCTGAAGCACTCCTGGAACAGAGTGAATTAAAATGCACGCTGGAATCACGGAAAAGATCTGACGGGAGGGGCATCTGTCCTGCTCCAACATCACAACGCTCTCATTCCCTGCAGGACGCCCAGCAGCAAACAATATGTTCTGCTAACGTTCCCAATAAGTTATGAAAACGTTATTTCTGAATGTTCTCTGAACAACCAAAACGTGCAGTTTCTTTAAATGCTGTGAAAACGTCGTTCCTTGGTTAATGGAACATTCCAAACATTATGGGAACGTTACTTTTGAATGTAGCCTGAAACAAGTAGCATTTAAAAACGGTATGAACGTCCAGAAATAACATTTGTGTGCTAACATTTGGAAAACTTATGAATTACCAGAGAATTCAGAATGTTATTTGTTCATAACATTGAGAGAACCTTTCCATAACGCTGAGCAAACGTTGTGAGAGCGTTCCCTGTTCTCTGGATCCCTGGACACACACACGGACGGATTGATCATATATTTAGTACAGTATTCTGTGTGAATGTGTGTTTGATCATCTACGATCACATGGATCATTACAAATCAGGCTTCAATAATGAGAGAAAAACACACTGATGGATGTTTAATTCATGATCACAATGAATAAGTGATGATCAGCAGCTCAGAGGCATCTGACATATGGACTTACAGACGCTACTGAAGGCCAGAGGGGCGAGAGACACAGAGAGAGTTTATCAGTGGATGTCCACAGCTTAAAAGTGCTGTAGAAATGCTCCCTTCACTCATTTCTATGTAACTGGTTGACCTGTTATCTGCTTGAGAGTCCAGCTGGAGCTCTGCCAGACGCAGTCTAGCGCAGCTCGCTCGTATGGAGCTCTGTGGGGGAATGCTCTGATGAACTACACAAGAAAGCTCATTTAGGAAGAGAGCTGGCTCTGACCCTCACTCTTCAAACTCCTCAGGTTAAACAACGCTTAATAGTAGTGTGCTGAATCAGTGTAGGTAACATAATTTTGTCCGCCACTGAACTGGGTCACACCTGAGCAGATGAAGTAAATATCCTAGAAAACTCATGCATTTATTGCATGGATGGAGCAAGAACATGATGTGTTTGAGAGACGAGCACTGATAACACGTTCAAACGGACACGACGGTGCTGAACAAGAATCACTGTCATCTAGTGGATGATCCTGGGAGTGCTGAAGAACATCAGACACATCAGTCTGAACACCACAAACATTTCAGTCCTGTTCCTTGACTTGAGTCGAGGTGGCAACGGGACGCAGGATCATCATTTGAATTGAGTGAAATTATTTCTACTTGACTAAATTCAAATAACTGCATTTACTGCATAATCATTATATATATATATATATATATATATATATATATATATATATATATATATATATATATATATATATATATATATATATATATAAAAAATAACTTAATGAAAAAGTGCGGGAATAATGAAAACTTCTCAGTAAAATCTCTCGGATCTCGTTCATACCTGATGCTCGTGAGATCCATCCATCTCGTGTGAAGAAACATCAGCATCATCCTGGAAGACACCTGGGAAAACTGTCATCAAAGCTGTGGTTTTATGTAGAAATGATGAGCTTCAGTAAATACCTTCATGAGAGCGTTTGGACCCCATCTGATCTCATCAAGCTCTCTGATGTCTTACACTCTGAATGTTAATGACTCGCTGTCACGGGTTAACCTGTCAACTCAAGGGCAACCAGCACAGCAGCAGAATCTTAATTCAGCACACACACACACACACACACACACGCTCTCCATGTGCTCTCGAGTGTCATCTATGCTGAAGAAACACACCTGGAGCACACAACTCCAGACAGGCAGAAGAAACGATGATGAATAACACAATAACACAACACATGACAGATAAATTTCAATAGCTGAGAGGAAACATTTCAACTTTGCTTAAAGGGATACTCCACCCCAAAATGAAAATTTTGTCATTAATCACTTACCCCATGTCGTGCAATCTGGGTTATATGAAGCAACAGGAACACTTTTTGTAAGTGAAGAAAACTAAAATAATGACTTTATTCAACAATTCCTTTGTCAACAGTCTCCTCTGTATCTCCTCTGTTTATTTAAAATCAAAGCTAAATACACGCATCCTTGTGGCGCGGATGATACAGAAGAGCACACACAGCATACAGTGATATGAAGAGACACAGGGGAGACTGTGGACAAAGGAATTGTTGAATAAAGTAGTTATTTTTGTTTGCTTCACTTATAAAAAAGTGTTTCCCGTCGCTTCATATAATCCAGATTGCTCGTCTGATGGCAGATGGAGTATTCTGATGATGATTTCATATCTTTCCTGGACCTTGACACTGTTATTTATTTGGCAGTCTATGGGACAGTCTCAAGCCTCCAGGTTTTCATCCAAAATATCTTAAATTGTGTTCCGAAGACAAACGAAGCTTTTACGGGTTTGGAACGACATGAGGGTAAGTGATTAATGATAAAATTTTCATTTTGGGATAGAGTAACCCTTTAATGGTTTGCTCAAAGTTATGAACAAATGTTCTTCCAGTGACATTCATATAACGTTTGTTCAAAGTTATCCTAATGTTCTCAAAATGTTAGCACAAAACATTTGGTAAAACTTTAGTTGAGGGACCAATTCTCACTCTTTACTAGCGGCTTATTAGCATGCATATTACGAGAATATTGGCTGTTTATTAGTACTTATAAAGCACATATTAATGTCTAAACTAGATCCCTCAATCCTTAAACCCCAGATCTAAACTTAATTAGTTTATTAATTATTAATAAGCAGCAAATTAGGAGTTTATTGAGGCAAAAATCATAGTTAATAGTTAATAGTGAGAATCAGTCTCCAAACTAAAGAGTGACCCAAAATTCTTTCTGAAATGTTTTGTTTGGGTGTTCATCTGTATATTTAAACTGAAATATTTCAGTATTTCCCATTCAATGTAAAACATAAATAGGTGAAATTTAATTTACAGTAAAAAAAAAAATCGGCAGCTGTGGTTTGGTGCCA
>NC_056582.1:20430983-20470983 GCF_018340385.1 Cyprinus carpio | reverse complement strand
TAGTGGGCTAGTAGACTACATTGAATGTAGGCTACTGTAGGATTGGAAATGTATTTTCTTGTCCCTGAAATGCATTTTAAAATATATTTTGTTATATGAAGGTTGTAACTAAATATATTTTCAGTTTCAAAAAATGTATTTCATTGAGCTTCACTGTTTACAACATATATTTAACATATTTTGGCCAGATTTATTTATTTATTTATTTTGCAATATGGGGTATGATCTTGAGACACACAGACAAACAGACAGACTCACTGATGGACAGAGTTCTGCAGTCATACATGAAAACAACATCAGTTTGTGCTGCTGTGAGACCAGACAGAAACACACACACACACACACACATACACACACCCACAGAAGGCTGCATGTTGACCCACTGCAGGCCTCAGACTCGCAGAATAAACTGCTTCATCATTCTGGGTGTTTAACTGTGTCTCCCCAGGGTAAACGTGTGTGTGTGTGTGTGAGTGTGTGTGTGTGTGTGTGTGTGTGTGTGTGTGTGTGTGTGTGTGCGTGGAAACAAATGTCCTCACCGTGAGTCTGTTATTAATGACGATCAACACGCTCCCAAGGTTCGTCCACCTGCGTGTCATGTCCAAACTTTGTTCTTTGGCAGCGGCGAGAGTTTCTCATCATCTTCAGATGGAGAAAGTCAGCAGGACGTCCGGCGTTCACTTTCTTCAGATGTATTTCTACTTCCTCCACAGTCTGAGAAATTAACAAAGGTCTGATTTCAGCTGTTTAATATGCAATAACTCCATCGGCTCTGAGGGTCAGGGGAGGCAGATGCTCATGAATAAAGAGAGAATTAAAGATGCGTGAACTTATTAATTACAAGTTTGAAATCCTTTTCTGCTTTAGAAGGTTATTGTGTGTTTGTGTTTTCCGCTCGGACAGACCTGTCACCCTGAGATGTGTTTGTCCTCCAGGTGGCCGAGCACACACACACACACACACACACACACACACCTGTTTCCTCTGGACCTGATGTGTAACTTGTGCCACTGCAGCTGAAAGTGTTCTAAAATCTCCTGCCCTCATCAGTTCTGTGACCTTTGCCCTTTGACCTTTTCATTGGGATCCACATTTGACAGCACAAGCGCAGCTGTGGGACACTCAGCGCACCTGGCCTGAATAATGACACTCTTATCTTCCGTAGTGTTTAAATAGTTTCATTACTGATGCAACATTCAAACTTATTTTCCTGTTTTGACTGTAAAGCTGCTTTGAAACTATCTGTATTGTATAAAGTGCTGCGGAAATAAATGTGCTGCGACTTGAATCAATGTGAATTGTCCTTTTATAAGTGTTTCTAAACAACCTGTTTGAAATATGTAAAAAAAAATTATATTTATTTAGTCATATTTATTTATTGAACAATTCATTTTTTTTTATTTTGTTATTTGTTTTATATATTTAATTTATATTTTTTGTTAATTTATTTTTATTGAGCTTACTGTTCTTTATTAACATTTATTTCTTTATTTATGAGTGTATGGGTTAGGGTTATCATCATCATCTGAGCGCTGAGAGCAGTCGTACAGATGTGTGTTCAGTTACACAGTTAATGTGTATCAGCAAATTAACAACTTTTTTTACTTTTATATTGAAGTTTTGGTCTTTTAGTTTCGCAGTTCAGTTGTTGTTTCTTTCTCAGGTGTTTCTTATTTTCTCTTGTTATCTGCTGTATATACAGTTTCACTTGTCGTTGTTAGGTCTAGATTGAAATAAATTTAGTGTAGAAACAATTTTCACTCAGAAATTGCTTATAAATCTCACAAACAATTATGAAATGGCAAGTACTGTACACGCTGAATTAAACATATTAAAGATGGAAAAACTACAATTTCTTATTCCAATATGTACAGTGCACCAGATTACAAAAAAGGAATTGTTTATTGGTAAGTACTGTACAATGTGAATTAAAAAAATCTTTTTTAAAAACAAAGCCTATTGTAAGACTCCGAGGTTCGACACTTTGGTTCTGTTTTTATTAACTATACTTTATTCAGTACTTGGACCCAATCTCTGTGTTTGTCTCTGTGAGCGTTTGCAGTATTGTTAAGCTCGGAGTCGTGCTGGAGTTCTGAAGGTGAGGACGGCTGTAGTTGAGCAGGACTGGATTAACGTGGACGAGAGAAAGCTGCTTTATTTTTTATTTGTTCATTTATATTATTTATGTGCTTAAATTTTACATGTATATACACTGATTTACGTGTGTATATTAGTCTGCAGTCTTGAGGGTTTTCCACAGGACTCACTGGCACTGGATCCGCTCTGAACCGTCCCAGTGCTGCTGGACTCTCGGTCAGCGCTCCTGACCAGCAAAATAAAATGAATGCAGCAGAAATCACAGCTCAGTCTAATGACACGCTGCTGCGGCTCCAGATCCTCCTCGGAAGCGCAGCGTAATTTCTGCTCATTAGGAGAGGCGGAAGATCAGAGCCGGACACTTTAACACTGTTATTGGACATCTGTCTGTTTGAGACAGCGATCAGTCAGACGAGAGACATCTGTTTCACAGCGCCGCGTGTTCAATGTTCTGATGTTGGACTGAAAGTGTCTGTTATCAGCGCAGATTCATCTGTCATTGCTCTGAGAGGCAGAATCTGGGTCATTATGACTGCATGCCCATCAAACACGTCTTCACTCACTGCTCACGGAATATTAGGATGATTATATGAATCACAAAGATGTGAACATTCGGTCAGTCTGCATTATTACAATTAACTAAAACCATAAAAATGTGTTCCTTACATGTGAAAAAAGTAAAAGGCAACAATTCTCATTTTCATTTAGGTTAACTTGATGTACTGAAATATCTAAAACTAAAATAAAAATAAATAAAAACCATATAGATATATTTTTAAAAATGCTACCAAAATGTTTAAATTAAAACAAAACAAAACTCAAAATATAAAAAATAAATGCATGTGTCTCAATGCCCTTATGAAAAAAATAGTATACTTAAGCACAATTTATTTGTATGTACTTTAGTGTAACTAAATGTATTTGTGGCACACTATAAATTTATATTTTTGATATATCTGTTAAAAACTAATTTTGTACTAAATGCATTTTAGTTGTGCCAAAGCAGTGCTTAAGTACAACAAAAGTTGTAATTAATATACTTGTTTGCACTAAAGTGGAACTATTTTAAGTATACTTAAGTACACTTTAAATATCCATTCTTGTATCTAAGTTTTAAAATGCAGAATTCACTCAGCATGAACTTCAAATGTATTTTGCTGACATTACAATTACACTTTAAGAGTGTTAAATGTGAATTAATATTATACTAATAACAAACTGAGGTCATACTATCCTTTACTTTTAGTGACTTTAAAACACACTGCAATGGCATTCAAAGTAAACTCGAAGTGTGCTAACAACATCATATTGTGTGCTTTTAATGCAAATAATGAATCTTTATAAATCACAGCACAGCTTTACAATTCGTCTTTTACTAACATTCCCAGCATACCAGCGAACTCAGTCACCCCGTGAACATCAGTGACACACTGGGAACATCTGAACAATAACTGTAGGAAACACTACGGACTGGATTCGAACTCGGGTCACTGTGACACAAGCGCAGCACTCACGCGCTGGGCAGAACTGCGGTAACTTTGTGTTCTTACTACTTAAGTACTACCACAAGTAAACAGACATTTTCCATCGATGAAAGCACAAATTATATGGATTGAAAGACTGTGAATTGCTGAATAGTCTTATATAGGCGCAGTAAGCAGCACAGTTCCGTTCGTTGGAGGAAGAATGTGATATTGCAGAACTGCTTATGTTTCAGTGAATGCAGATGGAGTAAAACTGTCCGTAATATTTCTCTGCACGCTTCTATGCACTGCACGAGTGTTTCTAATGTAAAACACAATGAAAGTATTTGGCGGTGTGACGGTCTTGCAGTAAACTGCGGATTTAAATTTGACGCATGAATAGAAATTATTTTAATACATTTTACATTGTTACTTTTCATGCAGTTACTGTCTCTGAAGTTATTTGATATTTTATTTTTTGTGCAATTTTAAAGACTGGTCAGGATAATTTTTAATAATTCGTTTAGTAATTCATAATATTTTGACAGGCCAAAGGGCTGCAGTCCACATTTCAAAGGTTTCAATGTAAAGCTGCTTTGCAAAATTGTGAAAAGCACTAAATGTGAAGTGTGGTTGAATTATTAAAAAAAAAGGTAAAGGTCATAAGAATTATTATTATTATTTGCAACTCAAAAAAATTATTTTTATCTATACTATTTTTATACTCAAGTAGAACTCAAATACAGTGTATTAATCATAACAGGTCAACAGAGGATTCAATAAAAAATAAATTAGGCCCCTACTAAAGTATTACTTCAATATTTAACAAATTAAATAGTCTTATTTGCAAATTGCTCATTGTTACATTTGTGCTGTAGGCAAAAGTTGTTTGGAAATTCTGCCCTTACAGCACCTAGCAGAAACATATGTTTTCTCTCATTTTTCTTTGATTTGCCCAAAAATTTGAAAAGTCATGAAAAAATTAAAAAGTATTGTATTAAAATAATTTCATCATTCTTAGATTTGAAATACATGGTGAGACTTGTGTGTTTAGCTGGGATGAGTTTCTAGACTAAAGGTTTCTTCAGAAAAATGTGCCAAGTCTGCTACTGAATTAAGAACCTACCCAGTGTACTTTCTTAAGGATACATATATATACATATACATATACATATACATATACATATATATATATATATATATATATATATAGTGTACTTTCTTAAGGATGAATATATTTGTATAAAGTATAGTATTTTACAAATTAATTTGTAGTGCACTAAGTTTGTGCTTGATGAAAGCATTAAATAACTACATTTAGATTGTATTTTCAGTTAGTATAGACGTCAATCTATTTTTAGTATACTTATCATGAAATAAATGTTTTAAATACAAGTATATTTATTTTTCACTAGAGTGATACTAAAACAGGTTTATATATTGTTTATTTTTTTTGTTTTTATTTTTTTTTGTGTTTTTTATGTGGATGTGTGATGACTGCCACCCTGTGACTGATCTGAGAACAGCAGGAAACACCTCATATGATGAAGCCTTATGATGGTGTTTATGGTGTTATGGGTATATGATGCTGCACAATTACCTTCTCAGAGTCATTATGAGCACATCTACTGCTTCGGGACGAGCTGGAATCACAGTCTGTCATAATTAACGCCAGACAAGAAGAGAAACTAGGTATTTCTTTATGAAAGGAAAAATGGGTTTATTAGAAACTATAAATTACTTTGAGATTTAAAAGTTGGGTTTATTATGACGAGACAGACGTTCACATACACACATACAGTATTTACTGCTGAATACAGCACCAAAAAAAAATTCAAGTAATCAGTCCAGTCACAGCAAGGAATTATGGGTCCTTTTATCACTAATGAAAGGCAGGTGTGGCCTGACGGTCTCTCGCCCTGATGGGCGAATCACATGCTCTGATGAGCGGGTCTTTTGCTCTGATGGGCGAATCACATGCTCTGATGGGCGGGTCTCACGTTCTGATGGGCGAATCACATGCTCTGATGGGCGGGTCTCACGGTCTGATGGGCGAATCACATGCTCTGGAGGGCGGGTCTCACGTTCTGATGGGCGAATCACATGCTCTGATGGGTGTGTGTAGGGTCTGATGGGCGAATCACATGCTCTGATGGGGGGTCTCACGTTCTGATGGGCAATCACATGTTCTGATGGGCGGGTCTCACGTTCTGATGGGCGAATCACATGCTCTGATGGATGGGTCTCACGTTCTGATGGGGAATCACATGCTCTGATGGGCGGGTCTCACATTCTGATGGGCGGGTCTCACGTTCTGATGGGCGAATCACATGCTCTGATGGGCGAATCACATGCTCTGATGAGCGGGTCTCACGTTCTGATGGGCGAATCACATGCTCTGATGGGCGGGTCTCATGTTCTGATGGGCGAATCACATGCTCTGATGAGCGGGTCTTTTGCTCTGATGGGCGGGTTCTGATGGGCGAATCACATGCTCTGATGAGCGAATCACATGCTCTGATGGGCGAATCACATGCTCTGATGAGCGAATCACATGCTCTGATGAGCGAGTCTTTTGCTCTGACGGGCGAATCACATGCTCTGATGAGCGAGTCTTTTTGTTTTGATGGGAGTATATTTGCTCTGATGGGCGAATCACATGCTCTGATGAGCGAGTCTTTTTGCTCTGATGGGCGAATCACATGCTCTGATGAGCGAGTCTTTTATGCTCTGATGAGCGAATCACATGCTCTGATGGGCGAATCACATGCTCTGATGAGCGAGTCTTTTGCTCTGATGGGCGAATCACATGCTCTGATGAGCGGGTCTTTTGCTCTGATGGGCGAATCACATGCTCTGATGAGCGAGTCTTTTGCTCTGATGGGCGAATCACATGCTCTGATGGGCGGGTCTCATGCCCTAATGGGCAGGTCTCACACCCTGATGGGCGGGTCTTTTGCTCTGATGGGCGGGTCTCACGCCCTGATGGGTGTGTCTTTTGCTCTGATGCTCACAGTGAGATCTCAGTGATGTCACTCATCAGCAGCTCACTGTCTGAACGCAGCACTCACGGGTGGATCTGTGTTTGTGATTCTCCGCGCTGATATTCCTGAAGGATCTTCTCCAGCTCTTCTAAACACGGGCCTATCGCTCGCCTCGACACCGGAGCCATTTTGAACCTATGAGAAAAAAACAACAAGAAGGACTGAAAGCAGACTGAAGAGAGCTCAGGGTTGCACGATTCATCGAAATATAACCCAAACGGTGTTTCGTAGTGAAGCACATCACTCTGATCTCAATCTGCGGCTCAATAAATTCTTCTATTTATTTGTATTAAAAGTCTTGCAGTGTGTGTTGGGGTGTTTGCTCACCTGCGCAGCAGTTCTCGAGCTCTGCGCGCAGCGGGTCTGTGTTTCTGCAGCGCTGCAGTACAGAACGCCGCTAGCGTGTTGTAGCAGTGCTCTCGCAGTGCATTATGGGTGCTGGTCTCCCACTGCGGGAGTTCACTAGCGTAGCGACACGCCACCTGAACGAACTCCAGCAGCTTCTCCCACTGCGCTTTCTGCAGGAGCAGCCGGCCTCCGTCCTGACACGAGCGCTGCACACAACCACATCACATGTCATCTGTCATCATTTTGTAGTCCAGTTCAGACTTTAAAATCTGATAATACAGCACAGCGCTAGCAACACCAGACACATGGGTTTGATTCCCAGGGAAGGGATAAACTGAAATGAATCTCATTTGGTTAAAAGCATCAGCAAATGCATGAATGTAAATGAAATTTTGTTCAAATTTTGTTCTTCACCTCTGGTACAACTGAGGAGCTATATATTATACAGAAATAGATTCACTAGCAGTCCATAGTTTTGGAATGATTACAATTTTTTATGTTTTTGAAAGAAGTCTCTTCTGCTCACCAAGGCTGCATTTATTTGATCAAAAATATTGTAAAAACAGTGAAATATTATTATAATGTAAAACAGCTGTTTTCTGTGTGAATATCTGTTAAAGTGTAATTTATTTCTGTGATGCGCAGCTGAATTTTTCAGCATCATTACTCCAGTCTTCAGTGTCACATGATCTTCAGAAATCATTCTAATATGATGATTTGCTGCTCAAGAAACATTTCTGATTATTATCAATGTTGAAAAGAGTTGTGCTGAGTAAAGTTTTTGGTTTTTATTGATGTTGAAAAGAGTTGTGCTGATGTATATTATATTTAATTATTTTTTTTTTTTTAATTTAGGATGCATTGAATTAATCAAAAGTGACAGTAAACATGTTTATGTTACATTTAATCATTTAGCAGATGCTTTTATCCAAAGTGACTTACAAATGAGAACAATAGAAGCAATCAGAACAACGAGAGAACAACAACGGTATACAAGTGCTATGACAAGTCTCGGTTATTGTTGTATAAGGCAAATCTACAGGACCGGGTCGTTGTAGCAATATGGTCTGTGAAGCTGAACTGATGATCCATCACAACTCCTAGGTTTCTGGCTGTTCCTGGAAGGAGTTATGGTTGACGAACCCAGCTGTATAGAGAAGTTGTGATGAAACGAGGGGTTAGCTGGAACCACCAGCAGTTCAGTCTTAGTAAGGTTGAGCTGAAGGTGATGGTCATTCATCCAGCTAGAAATGTCACTCAGACAGGCTGAAATGCGAGCAACTACCGTCGGGTCATCTGGTTGGAATGAGAAGTAGAGTTGAGTGTCATCAGCGTAGCAGTGATAGGAAAAGCCATGCTTCTGAATGACAGATCCTAATGACGTCATGTAGATGGAGAAGAGAAGCGGTCCAAGTACTGAGCCTTGAGGAACCCTAGTAGCAAGTTGGTTGTGAGTTAGAAACTTCACCTCTCCAAGACACCCTGAAGGACCTACCTGAGAGGTAGGACTTATACCACAGGAGTGCGGTTCCAGAGATGCCCATCTTTCTGAGGGTGGACAGGAGAATCTGGTGATTAACGGTGTCAAAAGCAGCAGACAGGTCCAGCAAAATGAGTACTGATGATTTTGAAGCTGCTCTTGCCAGTCGCAGGGCTTCAGTAACAGAGAGCAGGGCAGTCTCAGTTGAGTGGCCGCTTTTGAAGCCAGTTTGGTTGCTGTCCAGGAGGTTGTTCTGTACAAGAAACATAGAGAGCTGGTTGAACACATCTCGTTCGAGTGTCTTTGCAATGAATGGACACCTCCAAGGGGAGGTTGCAAGGTAGCTTTACATACATACAGAAAGTTGTTACAAAAGTAAAGTTGTAAACATCATATAGCTAGTTACAGAGGGTTTATTTTAGTATATTCGTGTGAAGAGAGGAGTTGATAATGTGAGTAAGTGAAGATGGCTTTTTTCGCCTGCACTGCACTTAACCAACTAATACTAGTACTTTACCTTTTTCTTTTTCTTGTCTATCATATTCAACAAAAAAAAAAATCTTAAAAAACCCTGGCTACTGTCTTTCTGTACTAGACTAACTGAGACTTTGTCATAGCACTTGTATACCGTTGTGTTCTCTTGTTAGAGATGGTTGTTTCTACTGTTCTCATTTGTAAGTCGCTTTGGATAAAAGCGTCTGCTAAATGAAATGATTAAATGTAAATATGACTGAAGAAGAAATCGCTTGAAGGAGGTGAGTGGGGATCGGATCCAGTGGGCAAGTAGTAGGATGACTGGACAGGATAAGTTTGGAAACGTCCGTCTCTGAGAGTGGAGAGAAGGAGGAGAACGAGTGAGCATTAGTCGTTGTGAAGTTATCCTCAGTCTGCGGTGTGGAGAATTGGTCACTGATGGTTCTTGTCTTATTCGTGAAGAAAACTGCAAAGTCGTCAGCTGTAAGAGTCGATGGAGGAGGAGGTGGAGGCGGATTAAGAAGAGAAGAGAAGGTTTTGAAGAGTGTCCGAGCGTCACAACAGTTGTTAATTTTGTCGTGGTAGTATGATGTTTTAGCAGTGAAGACGTTTGCAGAGAAGGAAGAGAGAAGAGACTGATACACACTGAGGTCGGTAGAGTTTTTCTTGATTTATGGCATTTCCTCTCTGCAGCCCTGAGTTTAGAGCGATGTTCACGGTGGGTATAGTTTATTGATTTGTTAGATTTGGTGTTTGTTGATGTTACTCTAAACTCAGGGCTGCAGTTGTCTAAGCAAGAGGTTAGAGTGGAGCAAAGAGTGTTCATAGCACTGTTCGTGTCCAGAGCTGAAACCTGAGAGAGTGAAGGAAGTGAGGATGAAACCACAGAGGATAGGCTAGATGGAGAGAGTGAGCGTAGGTTCCGTCGAAAGGTGACCTGCAGTGGAGCGTGTGCTGCTTCAGGAGTAAGTGCTAGGTTAGCAGTAATGAGGAAGTGGTCAGAGGTGTGCAGTGGAGCAACTGAAGAGTTGTCCACGGAGCAACAGCGCGTGTAGATGAGGTCCAGTTGGTTGCCTGATTTGTGAGTCGCTGTAGTAGACGCTCGCTACAATTACAAATCATCATATTAGAATGATTTCTGAAGATCATGTGACACTGAAGACTGGAGTAATGATGATGAAAATACAGCTGCACATCACAGAAATACATTACACTTTAACAGAGATTCACATAGAAAACAGCTGCTTTATAATAATATAAAAAAAAATTGACTGACTTTTTTCAAGAAATCTTAAAGATTCCTAACTTTGCCCAGCAGTGTATGAAACAATATATTATAATTATGGTAACTGTAACAGTGATTTGTTCTCACCCTGAAGGCCATCAGGTGTGGCCGGGCTTTCCTGTAGCAGTGTGCGTCTCGGTTGGAGGCAAGGCGGGAGTACGGGATGGATCTGTAGACGCTGGTCTTCTTCAGATGCAGATCCTCCAGTAAGAGCCTGAGGTCAGATGTGAAGGAGCCGGACGCCATCTGAACAGACTGAGAGCACGAAACGGCACGATCATGTGACGCTAGTGTAACCACGCATGCATGTAAAGACACGGGTTTGCACTCACCTGCTCGGCCAGCAGAAGATTACTGAGCAGCTGTCTGGAGACGGACGTCTCGCACGCGTCCAAACCGCCTCGGGTCCGGTGTCTCCCTGAACCTGCGTCCACCTCAGAGACAGAGGAGCGTTTGTGACCACTGACGTCACGACACACACATGCACACGCGTGTCCACGTCTCACTCGGCAGCCATGCGTCCCGTGTCTCGCGCTGCCGGACAGGACATCCATGTAGGATCTTCTCAGACGTCCTGCGGGGGGGAAACGGACTTATGAGGCGTGTGATGAAGCACAGACCTCTGACAGCGATGAGGTGAAATACATCAGTGAAAACACCAAAGACCTTCATCATCATCATCATCATCATCATCTTTATGACCGTCAGCAGAAGCTGCAGCTTCATCTCCGAGAGCTCTTCTCTGCTTGCTGTTGTTTGTGAAGACTGGACTGCTTCAGTCATTCTTTTATTCTCCTGTTTGTCTTTATATGAAGCTGCTAGGATTGTGTGAAGCGCTACAGAAATAAATGAGACTTCACATTGACTCCAGAATGTTCCATTGTTTTTTCTTTGTCTAATAAGACTCTATTAACTTCCCTGACGGTTTCATGTAGTGTAGGAGAGTAGAACACATACGGCAGCAATAAAATAAGTTATTTCTATATACTGATGGGTTCAAATAAAATGTTGAAAAATAGTAAGTTTCCATCTTAACTTTATGTGACGGGGTTGAGTTGTTAAGCTTGACGGTACGCATAAAATATGAATAACAAGAATGATGCTAGTTACCATTTTCCGCGCCACTATTAAAGAGACCTGAATGATGTCATTTCTGGTGAATGATGTCACATATGAGTGGATTATTAAATTATTGGCGTAGAACTGTTAGTGTGACGGGGTTGAGTTTACACTGAGTTTACACTGTTTTTATATATTGCTTTTTTTTTTTAGAAAAATATTTTCATAAAAATAAAAATTGCAAATAAATGCTTACATTATTGCAAAAAAAATATATAGACACTGCACATTTTGTTAATAATTTTCTCAGACACATGACAAAATGCTTGGTGTAAGATAGAAATAAGACATTATTTTAGGCTAAAACTTATTTAAATGCAAAAAAAGTATATTTTTTATTAATTATAATGGGCATACCAAAGTCTTGTAAAGAGCTTTTAACACTTCATTTTAGTGAACCACCACTTTTGAATGTCTAAAAGTATAATAATTACAGCACTAAGACTCTGATGATGATGATGAGGATGAGGATGACGGTGATGATGAAGATGATGGTGATGATGATGATGAAGAAGATTAAGATGATGGTGATGGTGATGATGGTGGTGATGAAGATGATGAAGATGAAGATGATGTCCTCACCTGTGATTTTGGCCTGTGGTTCTGGGATCTCCATCAACACTGATCTCTGATCAGAATCATCTGCCATCTTTAAACTCTTTCTTCTCTTCCTGCAGGAATCGCGCGATAAAGACTCAGTTTTTCAGCGTGAAACTAAAATAACCTTCGGGATCGCGACTTAAAACACCGATGAAAACTAAAGAAAGAACAATTCTGAAGAACATCAATGGAACTAATCAATAAACACCGATGAAAAGCGGAAGAAAGTTTCTCTTTGGCGCCGAGAGCGCGCGCTCTGCACTCATTCATCCGCCAGACCCCGCCCACAGCATTTAGCGCGCGGGCGGGGCTGCCGTTCGGGCGCTCTGATTGGCTTAATGCTGCGAGGCGTCATTCTGATTGGTTGGACGTCAGTGCTGTGCTGCAGAAGCTCAAGATCGACTAAACTGTGAGTTTAAGGCTTTCATTTGAGCTTAAATTCATTTAAACTCTACCTCCATTTAAAGTTCGGGTGCCAAATAATGATAAAATGTAATCAAAATCAATAATTGTGTGCAACTGATGTGCAAGATATAAAAAGTATTTTATTAACATCAAGATATCATTCATCAAAAATACTGCTTCAAAACCGTAACAGCGGTTACTACCAATTTAATGAGTGCAATAATTAAGTTTTGTCAAAAGAAAAAAGAGAGAGAGCAAAGTACAGCACCATAAAGTGAAAGATGAGTTTTTTTTTTTTTTTTTATCACAGTGTCTTTGTACTTTTGAATATGGCTGGATATAGAGTCTCATTACAGCACCAAAAGTGATCAAATAAAATTAAACACAATAAACAGAAGCGGGTCCAGCTGATGTGGAGGCATCACTCATGATTTGGTTGGCTGGTTCATCAGGTTCAGGTTGTTAGACACACGTTTCCCAGAGTTCAGTGGGGTTTGGACGGCGCCGTTTGATCCTTTGGGTTTGGGGATCCTGGTGGGTCCAGGACACGGGAATGATTCCAGAGGCATCTGTCAGGACCAAAGAGAAAGACTTCCATCAGCAGCAGACCCCGGAGCTGGCAGTAACCGATTACATGTCATCTGGATTACACTATCAGATTCCAAAAATTAAATACTTCAAATTAGAGTAAATTAGATTTTAAAATACTGACGACAGTTACTTTTTTATTGATTACATGATTACATATTATTCACACAATAGCAATAAATTATTCAGAATTTACTGATTCTCCCTAATTCCTCTTTTTGATCTTTAAAACATTCCTTTCTAAAACAGAGAGTCTAATCTACCCAGCTCTGGCAGGTACAGATACAGATTATATAGATTATATAGATTAACCCTCCTGTTAATCTTCTGTGTTTGTGGTCAGATTGACCCACACTGGTTTCAATGCAACTTGCCAAAAATCGACACGATGAAAAACACTAAAGACTCGTGTAAAAATAGAAAATCTCTATTGTAGCTTGTCAGAGACTAAAAAATTTTCATTTTCATTTCATTTAAATCATTTCATTTAAATCATTTTCCATCAATTTTTATTGCGCTATTATATTAATATTTTATTATATTATGTCTTTTTCTCAAACCCTTGTAAGAGTACATGGGTTTCTCACATTTCATTTCAGTGCTGAAAGAGTCTAGTAATCGAGATGCAAAAAACTATCATCCAAAAACAACCTCAAACAGTAAACTTTCCTTGAATGATTCAGAAGACAAGTCTCAATTTTGAGTACACTGAGTCTTGAATATTATGTATTTAATATTTTGGTTATAATAAAGGTTTTCTGTTTTTATCTGATTCTTCTGTGTTGATTTTTGGCAAATGGCTTCAAAACAAATGCAACACAAATGTCGTAACAAAGTCTGTCCAGCCTTTCCAAATCATGCCTGTGTGTCGAAACTTTGCATGTACATTCATGACCCTGAAAGAGAAATATTCACCAAATTTCAAGAAGAAATATAAAGTTCAACCAGTATTTCAAGTAAATGAAGTTTGAGTCAAACTGACCCCAACAGGACAGGTTTACATGATGTGTATAGTGCTGAGATGACCAGAAGATGGCGCTCTCAAACACAGATCAGCTCTAGTACACACCAGACTTCATGCTCTCACACCAACATGCACTTAGCTACAAGAACCTAATGAAGAAGGCTTCAAGAATATGGTTTGCTTGTCACAATTTGTTAAATTCTTTTCAATTGTTATAGCTGAGAAACTCTGACATGAGTCTGTGGAGGGAGAATGATGAATGTGTTTGAGAAATATGTCGACGTGAGATGTGTTTGTTTAGAACAGTTAGACAGAGATAGATAGATAGAGAGAGAGAGAGAGAGAGAGACAGGAGGCTTGGTGCAGACAGACGAGTGTTTCTGCAGTCATCTGTGATCGTCTCCTGAGGTTTGTGTGAGGGATCTTATTCAGCACAATCAGCACTAATGCTCTGAGTTGAGTTGAGTTGAGTTGAGAAAGCATGTCACAGTCAGGCCTCCCCCTGCTGCACATCTGTAAATGCATTTCTCTACAGTTAACAAAAATATTTACTAAGAACGTTTGGTTAATGTTCCCATTTAGTTATGAACAATATATCTCTGAATGTTCACTGAAAACATAGTTTTTTAAATATATGAAAAACATTTTTTCTTGGTTATGTTGCAACATTACGTTGAACGTTCTGTTTTATTATTTTGCAGACATTATGGGAACGTTACTTTTAAATGTTCTCTAAGCCATTTTAGATGAACGTCCAACTAAAATGTTTCAGAAAAACATTCAGTAACTGATTAAATAATGTATTTGTTCTAACGTTTGAAGAACTTACAGATAACTTTGAATAAATGTTCTATTAATGTTACTGGAAGAACGTTTGTTCATAACTTTAAGAGAACCTTGCCAGAACATTCCCTATTAGCTGGGCTGGTTCAGTCTGTCAGAATTAATCTGGTGACTTCTGCAGTGGATTTGGAGATGTTTTTCAGCATCCAGAAGTCTGCAGAGAACTTTCTAAAAGAGCTCTCCAAAACCAAACCAACTGCAGGTTTGCGTCACTCATGAAAAATGTTCAAATGTGGGTCACGCTGTGCTCTCGGCTCGGGTAACGCAGCAAAAACCCATGCGGCTAGAGTCAGAGGGCATGTAGATGCACATAATGACCGCTAATTGAACGTGTGGTACGAGCAGGAGCTTCCTGTGCCAGAGACGAGCCGGTGTCTCCAAGGCGGCGCTGCAGCTGCTGTCACCATGGAAACTAAACAAGGCTTTTGTTTGGGCTTTGGAGGGCCGCTGAGAGAACCGCCTCCAAACAATCCTGTTCTTTTGAAGGAAATATTTTTATTGTTTAACATTTAACGCTTCCCCTCACAGATGCTGCTCTGTCTGAGTTTCTTTACCAAGTAACTCTTCTGATTAATAGTTAACAAAAGCCTAGACTAACCTAAGCTTGGTCTCACACTGAAAAATCATGTAAACCAACTTTAAGGGCAGTAAACCACCCTGCACTGTTTTTTTTTTTCTGCACTGTGTCTGGTTAGGTCTGTGTATAAATATCCTATCAGCCATCATTGAATCACATGAAGAGCACCTCTAATGAGAAAAGGATTCCTTCAGTCCCATCAGGCACCACATGTCATTTGTGTTTCTTGGTAACGAAGTTCACGTCATCTCGAGTGCACATACTGCATCGATTCAAGCTAAACGAGTGCGTGTGTGTTTGAGTGTGATTCACTAACGGGGCTGATGAGACATCGTCTCACTTCATAATCACAGCTGTTCCCAAGCCCTCCATGAACAGCAGTTTGTTTAACCAGACAACCAGAGGATACACACTCCAGACAGCACAAATTCCAGCCTGAATCAATTAAACGCTTGATATAGAGTGCTCACTCACTCATATGCTCCGATTCATTAAAAAGACTATATATTTATACAATACTGTAATGTTACTGTGTGTTTGACAGCTATTTAGTTTTAATATACTACTGCACTTTTGACCAGTGCATGCAAACTCATCAAGTTAATGCTTTAACTTTCTACACACTGTAGAGCTTTAATGGTGCTTTTCTTTGGAGTCAAATCTCATGCAGCAGTGAACGGTCATGCAGACGGTGAGGTTTTCCATGATATCATGAGAGAAGACTGTAGATCCTCTCAGTGAGAGCGGATAATGATGGTGGTGTTTTGGACCGGGCCAGTAACTATGACATCAGACAATGAACTAAACTCATGCAGGCATGTTCTCAACCTCTTCTTAACTGATGAAAAACAAAGTGAGGTTTTCCTCACAATTTTGACCATTATATGAGCTGATTCGGTTAATTTACCCCAGAAACGTAATACTATTTGTCTTATTAGTGGTTAAAACTTTTATATTAAAATGTTTTTTCCACAAATAAACCATGCAATATACATCATAAACATCAGAATGCATCAACTAACAACTTTCTCATCAGAATGCATAAACAAACTAAAATAATAATAAATTAAGCTAATGTTAACATTCGCATTTTAATTATTAACAGAAAAAAACAACAACATAAAATGTGAGTGAAAAATGGAAAACAAACCAAAAATGCAATTGTACATCATTCAGTGAACTTTAATTGTACAGGATAATTTGCTATCTAGCAAAAACAGTAAGTGCACTTAACCTCAAAGTGAAGTGAAAAAGCACAAGAGCTTGTGTTCTCATTATGTGTCATTTTCTCTGCTTTTGTTTTACATATCATGCACATAAACATCTCATTATTAATCAAACAGAAACAAACAAATCAAACCAACAAAAGAAACTACAGTTGCACAGGTTAGCTGCTACTGCAGTCAGATCTGAGGGTCTGGAGTAGCAGTAGATCACGTGCCAGGGGTCGACGGCTGAGGAGATCAGGGGAGGGTCACTAATCAAACACTAGTCAGTCTGGGTCAGTCACAGATATTACTTACTGTTATTTGTGAGGGTCGTGAGATCGGACTGGATGTGGGCTTTATCACGATGCTGCTTGTGATTTTGTTGTTGCCTTTGGCTGGAGTGCCACTGGTTAGCACTGGAATCCTTTGCTCTGGCCCGAGGGAGTAATAGGGGATGGATTTGGCTGTGGTGTTTACGGCTTGAATGTAGGGGCTCCCTAAGTGAATATGGATTTTGTTGTCGTCAGTGGTAATAACATTTGGACCTGAGCTGTTGGACCTCTGCAGTTGCCAGCTGTTCTGCCTTTCCGGGCTCACATGGAAAACTGTATGACCTCCCACAAGCTCTATCGGCTCCAACCGGTCTGGGCTTCCAGTGGTAACGGACACGATCTGAATGGGCGACATGGCTCGGTCTGGGGTCACTGTTCCGCAGGACTCAGAAGCTAGAGTTTGCGAATAGGCTGCTATGGAGAGTGGTGACATGGAGCGATCGGGTGTGCTGGGGCTGCAGGGACTCTCCGGAGGAGGAGGAGAACCCTTGGGTTTGTTGGAAGGTGAGATTGGTGAGTTCTGGAGGATTGTGATGCGCTGTTTTGGAGGGGCGCCGCTTGTCGGGATGACCGCTGTGCTTGTATAGGACTGGGCGTTCTCTGTGGTGGGACTCGTGATCTCGAGAGTTGTCATGTTGTGCCCGTGGTCAGGGGTCACTTTGATATGGAGGGGTTGTCCAGGACTGTGTGCAAGGAACACGTCTCCTTGTTGAACATGATTACCGTTCTGTCTCGGTTGCATCTTGGCATTTATTGGATGCTGACTTTCTCGAGTCTTAAGAAAAGGGCCTCTGACTCTTCTCATGTTGTTGTTAAGATTGTTGACATTGTTCATGTGTGATGGACTGCATTTTGTGAGGTTGAACTCGTAATTAACCTCATCCTCTGGATCGCTCTCTACATAAAGCTTGCCGTTGACCAGGGCACGTTCCAGTGGTGCAAGGTTCTTGTAATTTGGGGACAGGCTGTCTGTTGGGTCCGTTTGCACCTCCTTTGTGGAGACTTGGAGATCTGAGAAACGTCTTCCGTTCATGCCCGGCCTAAGACTCTTACTGAAGCGGCGGTATCTCTCGAGTTCTCGTGTAAGGGTCTCCATCTCTCTGGCCAGCTCTTTGTTCCTGACCTCTTGCTGGGTGAGTTTTCTCTGTAGGGTTGTGTGGTCTGTGTTCAAGCGGCAGATGGATTCCTCTGTGCCCATGTACTCATGGATCTTCTCTTTGAGGGCTTCGACCTCTCTGGTGAGATGGCTGGATTTGGCCTCTTCCTCTTTCAGACGTTTATACAGTATATGCTCTTGGTTGGATTCCTCTTTCTCAGCCAACTGGAACTTTGAAAGTTCCTTCCTGGAGATCTCCAGCTCCTCCATCAAGGCTTTTGCTCGTTCCTGTTCATTGGAATATCTCTTTTCCAGGGATTCAAACTCATCTTCAGTTTTCAAAAGATCACCCTCAACCGCCTTCATCTCCTTTAACTTCCTCCTGAGGCGTTCCACTTCCTGGGTCAAATCTTTCACTTTGTTGTCTTCTTGTTGGTAGTGGTAAGGAACTGGGCTCTTTGTGTGCTCCTCTTTGGCCTTCTTCCTCAATAATTCTCGTTCCACTGCTTCCAGTGACTGAAGTCTCTTTTTCGTCATGCTGACCTTTGACTGAAGGTCACTGTTTTTCTCTTCTTCCGCTTTCAGCTTAGCTTTGAGCTCGTCCCTCTCCCTAGTTGCAATACACATCTTCTCCTCCAGTTCGGCCTTTGACCGCAGAGCTCTCTTGCTCTCTTCAATCAGTTTTTCAGTGACAGTGTTGACTTTATCTTGTTCTGCCTGCAGTTTGCCAGTGCTGTTTTGCACTTTGTCCTCCATCAGCTTTAACTTTTCAGCCATGGCTTTTCTCTCATCCACCAGCATGACAGTCAGTGTTTTCAGTTTTGTCAGATCCTCTTTCAGCGCCAGCTCTGTCTTCTCCAAATGAACCTCGGTAGCTTCAAGCTCTTTGATTCTGACTCTCAGCACATCTAATTCATTTGACATGTGTTTAGTCATGGTCCGCTCTTTCTCTAGGTTGCTTTTCAGTGAATTGCACTCCTGCTTACTCTTCCCAAAGGCGTCTTCTAGCTTTTCAAGTTCCATGATTCTGTGATTCAGCTTGTCCACCTCTGCTTTTAAGCTACAGCTCTGGCTCGACTCCTTCTCCAGCTTTCTGTTGAGGTCCCTGCACATGTCCTCCATCTTGATCAGCTCCTCATCCTTCCCCTCCATTTCGAGCACTCGTTTCCTCAACTCCTCCACCTCTGACACTAGGCTGGAGTTGCCACATTCCCCTCGGCTGATTTTATCCCGCAGCTCCAGCAGTTCTTCCTCCGCTCTGTGCAGGGTCTTGTTGGTTTCTTCCAGCTCATCTAACTGCCGGCTGAGTGAGGAGAGCTTCTGCCGCAGCTGTCTGTTCTGGGCATCTTCACTGGTCAGTTTGGCAGTCATGGCTTCCTGCTCTTGGTGGAAATGGCAGGCCTGGTTGCGCAATTCCTCCTCCAAGCGAAGGACTTTGTTCTCCTCTTCTTGCAACCGGGTTTGGGCGGAGCTCAGCTCCTCTTGGGTCTGAGTGGCAGTATTCTGGAGTTCCTGGACCTTCGTTGTTTGTTGGGTCAGCTGCTCTGTGAGACGCTGCTGTTCATCGACCACTAGCAGGGCGAAGGACTTAAGCTTGGTCAGCTCGTCCTTCAGATTTGTGACTTTCTTATTGTTCTCTTCCTCCTTTCTCTCCTGGTATATCTTTTCCTGATCAATGAGCAGTTTCAGTCTGGCAACAGAGAAGAAAATATGGAAAGACTGTTAATATGAGACAAATAGACAGCCTGGGAATTTTAAAAATTTGACATTTTAAACATTTGTTATAATTGTTTTGTGCAAACCTCAATTTTTCATAGACTTTAGAAACATTCGGGCTTAAAGTGAAAGTTAACTGAACTGGTATTCAACTGGGAACCTTCATGTCTATGTTTGTCTATGCCATACAAGGATATATGGAGGAAAATAAAACCCTGTATACTAAAAGTGGGGCAGTGTGTGTTCCAGAGGTACAAAGTCGGGCAGAAAGTCGGGTCATGGTGGTTGGCATGAGTTTCCTTGCTCCCAAATGCCGCCAGCACTGGAGGGTGTTTTGACTACAGGACGCAGCTGCCAACCTGCACTACATTAATATAAGGCACATTAGAGTGGAAATGGAAAAAGACTCTTAATAAGGGGGTTCCTCTGCCTCTCCCCCCACACCCATGAACACCACCACCTTCCTTCAGTGGTTTTATATTTTAAGGAATTCCCCCTCCTCCAAAAGCCATTACTGGCTATGTAAACAAAACCTCTTTCAGAGGCTCCTAACCAGCAGTGGACAAGGATGATGTCAGCGGTACGAGGCGTATGAAACCACCTCATCCACAAGTGTGTCTCCATGCTTCCATGTGTGTGTCACTCATACATGTCTTCAGCCATTCAAAGGTAATGGAAAATTGGGTTAAGAAAAAAAAATATAAAAAAAGAAGATGAAAATAACAGAACATAGATAAAATATTAGTGAAAGTCAGATTCTAAAAATACAGTATTATAATCACAGTGCAGTGTTCTACTGAACAACCAAAGCTCCAGTGTGTTCTTTTATGAGTTCTACAAGATTACAGAACTGGTTTACAGACTGAACATTCATAAAGCGGCCAGCCGGCCATCCTCACTACAGATGCTGGAAATATCTGTGGGGTTCCTCTTACATTGTGACTTCATTAAACATTTGTGGTTCACCATTAACAGAGGAAAACGAAAGCTTAAAATGAAATGAAAGTTTAAGTGTGTAAGATTGAAACTCTATTGTGCTAATTGCTCACAAATGCTGTAGTGAGCTCATTATCTGCCATCACAATGCCAAAAAAAATGTTAGAGCATACTACCAAACCCTTGTTTTTATTTAGCAATCTGAACAACCTCATAAGCTCAAACCTGATACTACATTTCTTTGTAATTTAACAGCATGATAGGTTTATGCAGTCACTGCATCACAGTTTACATATTAACCCTCCTAAAAAGTATGCAGTGCGTTCTAGAATATAGCGCACTGAATGCAGTATGCCAAATATGCCTGAAAACTATACTATTTCCAGTGCATTTTCAAGTAGGCATGTGTGCTAAAAGTGAAGTGATGAATTTAGCTAGATGCAAACACAAACAGTTCAAGACAATGGTATCAATAAAGGTGAAATGTTATGGCGTGGTAGTAAGTCCTAATGCTGCCATACTGTACTTTCCCACCACTGAAGTGCATACTATTCCTGTAATAGAAATAATTGAGACACAACCTATGATTCCCAGCAGCCTCCCGGGTGGAAATGACACGACTTCTGTGATCATGTAAATACATTTGTTCTGGGACTCTCATTTATTTAATCTTCTTACCACAGATACTGGATTATACAGTATACAGACAAGTATGTGATCGATCTGACACGGTGCTGATGAGAAAACATAACTAAAGCAGAAAGGATCCTGAGCTCATCAGAATGCAGCAGCGTGAGCATACGACGGCCTAAAAGCAGCTCAGAAAATCAGGAAGTGTCCATTAAAGAGAAATGCTCCTTCCCTTCCCCGTTTTAACCTTGGACCGCCCGATCGACTTGGACTCGCTCCCAAGAGCCCATATTTTCACAGAAAAAAAGTGAGAAAAAATCTATGGAAAAAAACTTTAATACGGACTTAGAAAAGCCTGCGAGAAGGATTTAAACATCATGAATAAGGGTGTGTGAAATCTCAAGATGATCTAAGAGAACGTGCAAAATACTCAGATTTGAACATTAAAAACTTTTTGTGTCGTGCCATTTATGTGTTTCTGTGATATTATATGTGAAAATGCAGAAAAACGGATGCCGCTGAGCTCTCAACAGAATTAGCATTTTTTTCTTCAAATGCTGATCATTAAACAGCTTTTTATTAATCATCTTTAAAGCATTACAGGACAAAAGAGTCATCGAACATTCATTCTGTAGAGTCCAGAAGTGTTTGTGTCCAGCAGAGGGCAGCAGATCAGAGACAGATCTGCTCATACAGGGATTATTACGACTCATAATGCTCAAAAACAGGAAACTAAACATGCATTAAAGGACTAACAGGTTTACAAAAACACTTAAAAAGTCTCCACAACTAGAACACGTCAGTGACAAACTAAACAGGATAGATTTCCATCAACTGAACATCAGCCGGTTTAGTGAGGTGAAGTTCAGAAATGACTTTTCTAGAAACAGCAGATACTTGCACTGGAGAGTAACTGTACTGGAGAAAATAACTGTATGTAAGCCGAGTTAATAACAGGATTGACGTTAATGACAGTACGCAACTGGAAAACATTCATCTAACAATTATAATCTTGTCCTTTTCCAAAAATTTGCTCATTTTATTAATTTGCTATCAACCGGCATAAAAATTAAGACTTGGTGAATGTAACTAAACCAACAGATGAACATCCACATCATCTGCAGGATGCAGGAATATGCAGTGATTCTGCCAACATGAGAACACTATTATTACATTATACAGACATGAAACAACAGACTCAACGATCATCATCATCCCAGTAGAACATGTTGATCTTCACTCAGCGCTGCTCATTTCTACTGACTTTGAGGTTTAAAAAACATCTGATTTGATGCAATGCAAGTTTTACCACTAGAACTCAAATCCACCAACTCATTCAAAGTTAAATCATCTCATATATAATGTGATAGCAAATACCATCTAGACGCAGTCAGAGGTTCTGCATGTGTGTGTGTGTGTGTGTGTTGTACCTGGTCAGTGTCGTTCAAGCGTGCCGATGGTGTTCAGTGTGTGAGTGATCTGAACATTCCAGCTCTGAAACTCAACAATGAGACGGACTGAAGACGCCTATGAGAGCATGACATCATCAGCACGCCCTTATATGGAGCCTCTCACAGCCATGAGCTCATATGTGTGTGTGTGTGTGTGAGAGAGAGAGAGAGAGACAGAGAGAGAGAGAGATGAGAAACTTTCTTTGGATTACAACATTTCCTTCTGGGTTTCCTCACTTGAAGTCATTAATTCACACAAAGGGAGAAAAATGTACTAACAATTATAAAACACAGAGAAACATCCGTGTGTGTGTGTGTGTGTGTGTGTGTGTGTGTGTGTGAGAGAGAGAGAGAGAGAGAGAGAGAGAGAGAGAGAGTGTGTGTGTGTGTGTGTGTGTGTGTGTGTGTGTGTGTGTGCGCACGAGAGAGAGAGAGAGAGAGAGACAGAGATCAAGTGCAATCAACCTGTTTAGTTCGTTACTATCTTGCTAACACTTTCCATTAAGGTTTCAATAGCTAACTAGTTAACACAATCAATGAACAATACTTCTGCAGCTAACATTAATTTCAATGTTTACTAATGCATTTTCAAGATCAAACATATCCGTTTAGTTAATGCAGTGTGAAATAACATGAACATACATTTTTATAAACTAACATTATCAAAGGTTAATAAATATTGTAAAAATATATTGTTAATTGTTAGTTCATGTTAGTTAAGGCATTAATGTCAAAAATGACACTGCTCTGCTAGAAAAATGTCTGCTAGCCGCCTCACGTAACAGAAATCAGTTAATTCTCAGCACATAGAGACTCTTTCACCTAGATATCACACTATAAAGACTGTGTCTGTTCCCTGAACTAGAAAATACAAAAAACATCCAAACCATTTTAAGAGTAACAATTTAATTTAGGTTCAACAAATAAAAAACAGATGCAATACGGATAAACAAATGATAAAACTTGGCTTATTGAATATCAGGTCCCTTTCTACGAAAGCACTTTTTGTAAATGATATGATCACTGATCATAATCTAGATGTGCTCTGTTTGACAGAAACCTTGCTAAAACCTGATGATTACATTATTTTAAATGAGTCTACACCCCAAGATTACTGTTATAAACATGAGCCCTGTCCAAAAGGTAAAGGGGGAGGTGTTGGCTTCAATTTATAACAATGTTTTCAGGATTTCTCAGAGGGCAGGCTTCAAGTATAACTCGTTTGAAGTATTGGTGCTTCATATAACATTATCCAGAGAAACAAATGTTAATGATAAATCCCCTGTGATGTTTGTACTGGCTACTTTATACAGGCCACCAGGGCACCATACAGACTTTATTAAAGAGTTTGCTGATTTTACATCCGAGTTAGTGCTGGCTGCAGATAAAGTTGTATTTGTTGGTGATATTAATATCCATGTTTATAATGAAAAAGATGCATTGGGATCAGCATTTATAGACATTCTGAACTCTATTGGGGTTAGACAACACGTCTCAGGACCTACACATTGTCGAAATCATACTCTAGATTTAATACTGTCACATGGAATTGAGGTTGATGGTGTTGAAATTATGCAGCCAAGCGATGATATCTCAGATCATTGTTTAGTTTTGTGCAAACTTCATATAGCTAAAACTGTAAATTCTGCTGCTTGTTACAAGTATGGTAGAACCATCACTTCTACCACAAAAGACTGCTTTGTAAGTAATCTCCCTGATGTATCCCAATTCCTTAGCATATCCAAAACCTCAGAACAACTTGATGATGTAACAGAAACTATGGACTCTCTCTTTTCTAGCATTTTAAATGCAGTTGCTCCTTTACGCTTAAGGAAGGTTACGGAAAACAGTCTGACACCGTGGTGTAATGAGCACACTCAAACAGTAGATAGAACAACAGATAAAACAATAGAAACAACTACAGATATTCTATATTGTTCTATTCTTCTATATACTGTTTAAATCCTATTTCAGCTGTTCAATTGATCTAAAGAATTTTCTACATTGTTTTCCTGCTTTGGCAACAATGAATGTGATTTAATCATGTTAATAAAACTATTCAAAAGAAATAAGATTGTCATTTTTGAGTTTCATGAACTTTAAACCTTTTGTCTGTCATGAGTCAAATGAATCTTTCTGAATCCAAGACATGAGGTGAATCTCATAAGAACATGAGCGGCTCCTATTTCACAGGAAGTGACCTCACAAACCATGTTTACGCTGTAACACCCATGTCATTATTCACATTTGTGTCCTCATAAACCATATGTTCAAGAACACACACACACACTGGTATCCCTAACATTATGGGTTCATTCCAGAGGTTTAATGGATTTTCTACTGTACAAACTGTATTTTCTATCCCCTTACCCTATCCCTACACCTAAACCTGCCCCTCACAGAAAAATATCTGCTATTTTTACATTTTAAAAACACTTCATTCTGTATGATATATAAGCTTGTTTCCTCATGGGGACCAAAAAAATGTCTTAATGCCGAGTTCTGTCATAAAACTCCAAATGGGGCAGGCTGATGGGTCCTTAATGCAAACTGATGATATTCACAGCATTAAACTACTTGGCACAAGCTGATTGGTTCATGCTGCATACACAGACATTTAAATGGCTGGTTAGCATTCACTAGAGCATCTCCTCTGAAACTCTTTCCCAGCTCCACCTGCATATATCTGTTATGGGTTATTTTATATGCTATTTGTGCAGCAGTCCCTATAATGTAGGGAATACCAGTTCACACACATTTGATCTATGTCTCACAATCACAAACATGCACTCAGTCTCATGCGCACTCTCTCACACACTCACGTACTAGCTAGCACACTTATGCACTCACACTCTCGCACACTGATGCACTCACACTCTCGCACACTCACGCATTCACACTCACGCACTCACACTCTCGCACACTCATGCATTCACACTCACGCATTCACACACTCACACTCTCGCACACTTACCCTCTCTCTCACACTCTCGCATTCACACTCACGCATTCACACACTCACACTCTCGCACACTTACCCTCTCTCTCACACTCTCGCATTCACACTCTCACACACTCACACTCCCACACTCTCTCTCTTGCACACTTATGCACTCACACTCTCTTGCACACTCTCACTCACATTCTCCCAAACTCACTCTCTTGCACACTTATGCACTCACACTCTCTTGCACACTCTCACACTAGCACTCTCTTCCCACACTCACACTCTCTCGCACACACTTACGCATTCTCCCAAACTCACTCTCTTGCACACTCATGCCCTCACACTCTCTTGCACACTCACACACATTCTCCCACACTCACTCTCTCGCACACTTAGCATTCACACTCTCACACACTCACACTCTGTTGCACACTCACGCACTCACTCTCTTGCACACTTACACACCCACACTCTCTTGCACACTCTCTCACACACTTCCCTTACGAAAAATAAGTTTATTCAAGTGTGCTATTAGTATACTTCTTTTAAACTAAAAATAGGAAAGTATGCTTTTAGTTTACTTTTTATGTACCTCTCAGGAATGGGCTTTATGTACTCCTCAGAAATATACTTAAAATTACATTTAAGTATACTTGACTTATATACTTGATTTAAAAAGAAAAGAATGCAGGAAGCTAGAATAAAATGTTTTTGTTTACAAGCAGATACCCTGTTCTTTTTTGGATGTTTTGTATGTTCAGATATTCATATAGCAAAATATATACAAATTAAAACCCAAATAGGGACATAGTAGTATACTTAAAGTATGATGTAAAGTTCACTTAAAGAAAACTTATGAGTATACTTGCAGTATAAAACTACTAAACTAGTAGTTTACTGAGACTATACTTCAAAGTGTACACAGTATTTAATTAGTAAACTCAGTATACCTATAAGTTCACTTTTAGTATAATTGCAGTACAAACTACAAACATTGAGGTAAACTAGTTGTGTACTCAAAGTTTGCTACTGTTTATACTTAAAGTATACTTTTATATACTAGAAAGTGGGCCAATTTAGTCCCAAGAAGTAATACAATTAACTTGAAGTATACTACTTTTTTGGTAAGGGTTACGCACTCATACTTTCTTCCACACTCACACTCTCACACACTCACACTCTCTCTGACACTTATGCACTCACACTCTCTTGCACACTCACACTTTCACATACTCACACTCTCTTGCACACTTATGCACTCACAATATCTCACACAATTACACATTCACTCTATCACACGCTTACAAACTCTCTCACACTTATTGCTCTCACACTCTCACACACACACTCACGTGTAGCTGTGTGTTTTCTGTGTTGTGTTGAAACGAAAGACAGACTGTGAAAATTCTTGCCATCAGATCCTCGTCTATTCTGGATAACACAAATGGAAATATATGAGGAAATATATGAGCAGCATATAAACCAGCGTTCGGCAGCAATGCACGACGCTGAAAAAAGAGAAAATTACAGATATTAAAAAGAAACTTCAGTAAAGAAAAATAATCAATGAAACATCTGAGTGTGCATCACAGAGGGGCTTTAGATCACAATCATACAGATATATCATGTGAATTCAACCGTTACATGAAATACGGCCCTAATTGATTCGCTGCAAATCTTGTGCGACCTACCGCTGTGACATTGCATGCAGACTGCATGGCGGCAGGAAACCCCAAATATGGTCATGGGAAGTGGAATCACAAAATCATTTCCTAAATACACACCTGCTACACACGCACACTCACACATTCACTCTCTCGCACTCACACACTCGTTCTCTCTCACACACTCACTCTCATACTCTCTTGCACACTCAAGCACTCGCACACTCACTCTTACTCACACACACTCATCTGGAATTCATCTGAAGACCTCGGCTCTGTTTGCAGAAGTTTCAGGGCAACACAAACACATTGTCCACTGCTTGTGCAACATCCTCATTCCTCCACACAAACAACACAGATTCCTTAATTTAGAATCACAGTCAGTGTGTCTGAGAGGGAGTGTGTGAACCACATGTGTGTAAGTTCAGGGAACGATGACGCAGGGATCACTTCTGCTGTCAGGAGAGCTGGATTTATGCAACATCTCCAGATGAAGCTTCAGTGAAACAAACCCATCACAATGCTTTCATCCCACAAACATTAAACATTATCATGTGATTTTCTAGCAGCTTCCTGTTTAAACTTTTTACCAACATATGAGTAACTTTCAGCCACAGTAAGAACAGGAGTCACCACATAGTAATGGTTCTCAAAGTAATGGTACTCTATACTGATACGTTTACTAATCAAAATCAAAGCATCTCCTATATTTCACAGCACTGAAAAAAGCAATTAAAAGAATCCTTACTAAATGTAAATTAATGTACATTCAAAATATTACTCACAACCATAAACTAAACAGCTTAAAATCAATTAAAATCAATGGACTGTATTTTAATTTATACTTTTTGAGAATTGCTTACTCTAGCTTAGAACAAAACTGTTTTGGAAATACGTTATAGATCTTGAACAGTTTGTGAACAATTAATTCCTAGTTGCTTCTTTTAAACAACAGATGCTTTTTCTGTTTCATCACAGCGTTCTTACACTGAACACTCAGATGTGTGCACTGATATATCTGCTGCACAAAATAAAATATAGCTAGATATAAAATCATGAGTTCATTTACACCATTGACATATTTCATCATATATTACAGCACTATTATAAAGCACTTACAGACATAACAGCATGACTTTGAAAAGCATATGAAAAGTGCATAACAAAAACATTAGGCATGACCTGACAAACGAATCACTCCATAGAGATGAGAATGAGATACTGAGGTTTCTCTTAATGTCTGTACAACTAAAATGTGTTGTTCACCATGACAAAAAGATGCCTCTGCGGTTCAAACACTGGTGGTTTTGTAATACCAACACATAGAGGTGTTCAATCAAAATGAGGAAAATTAAACATGCTCAAGCAACCAAGTTTATTATTTCTGGAGCACATAAGATGGCCCAAGTCTCTGATCATAATATCTGACTGTGTGTGCCTGGGATTGTGTGTGTGTGTGTGTGTGTGTGTGTGTGTGTGTGTGTGTGTGTGTGTGTGTGTGTGTGTGTGTGTGTGTCAAGTCAAGTCAAGGTGAGTGTCGTCAAGTCACCTTTATTTATATAGCGCTTTAAACAAAACAGATTGTGTCAAAGCAACTGAACAACATTAATTAGGAAAACAGTGTGTCAATAATGCAAAATGACAGTTAAAGGCAGTGTGTGTGTGTGTGTGTGTGTGTGTGTGTGTGTGTGTGTCTGTGTGTGTGTGTGTGTGTGTGTGTGTGTGTGTGTGTGTGTGTGTGTGTGTGTGTGTGTGTGTGTGTGTGTGAGAGTAAAGTCACCGCTGGCTGTTTTGTCGTTCCAGTACAGAGTTGTTCAGTGTCAATTTGAAACACAAATGTTTGTTTTCAGCTGGAACTGAGGAACTGAATCCTCTGTGAACGAACACGTCTGATCAGATCTGGTCACAGGTCACACACGTGTGCACACACACACACGTGACCTTTGACCGCAGGCTGTCAGGTTCAGCTCTGCAGGACTCATGGGTAATGAACATATGACATCATCTCCTCTGGCTTTCAGCTGATGAGCAGAACATGAGTTTCCTTACAGATGAACAACAAGCAGCAAAACCCAAACCGTCTCACTCTGTGTTATAATGAATAATGCATGTAAATTCATCTGATTGTCATTTGTTTGCTGCAGATGCGGATATCCTGTAACGTGCAGACGTTCTGATGACATCACTGATTACAGTGTGTGTGTGTGTGTGTGTGTGTGTGTGTGTGTGTGTGTGTGTGTGTGTGTGTGTGTGTGTGTGTGTGTGTGTCTGTGTGTGTGTGAGCATCTGAAAACAATTATCTCTCAGCAGAGGCAAGTGTGCGTTCCTTCATGAATATGTCATGATGTTTCACTGAGGAATGTGATTTCAAAGTGACCAAGGAGACACACACACACACACACACACACACACACACACACACACACACACACACACACACACACACATAAAGAGATGCCACATGTTTCACAGCTCAACTGAAACATGACGCTCAAACTTCAGACAATTTCAGATATGACTCTGTTTGTCCTTTCAGAGTTCATTAATTTGATCAAAAAATACAGTAATATTGTGAAATATTGTTACAATTTAAACTAACTGTTTTCTATGTGTATCTCTGTTAAACTGTAATTTATTTCTGTGATGTGCAGCTGTATTTTCAGCATCATTAATCCAGTCTTCAGTGTCACATGATCTTCATAAATCATTCTAATATTATGATTTGCTGATCAAGAAACATTTCTGATTATTATCAATGTTGAACACAGTTGTGCTACACAATATTTTTGTGGAAACTGTGATACATTTTATTTTTCAGGATTCACAGATGAACAGAAAGTTCAGAAGAACAGCATTTATTTGAAATAGAAATTTTTTGTGTGATGGAGTTGAAAGCATCTCAGACAGAAACAGTGGACAGAATCCGAAGCAGGTTTCACTCAGAGCTGCGTTACACAACAGCACAGGCTCTATCACACACACGCGCGCACACACACACACACACACACACACACACGCGCGCACACACACACACACACACACACACACACTGTAAGCAGTAATTGTTCCATTTATAAGACTCTTCAGCACATTTGCTTCCACAAATGTTCATCCACAATGTTCTCAGTGGCTCAGACGCCGAGAGTCTTCGGAGACTCGTATTTGTGCATCCAAAAACAACATTTGTAATATTTATGTGGCACAGACAGTATGTAAATATCTCGATGATATAAAGATGGCGGACTATGTGCGGTTCAGTCAGGACGGGGTCAATGCGAATGGGACAGATCGTCACCGGTCATGGGAGGAATCTGAAACAGAGTATTTTCAGACACTGCTTCTGATTTATGGGGATTATAAAAAAGGAGAGGGTGGATTCTTAACATTATATGCTGGTTGTTTACACACACTGTGGACACGTCAGTGTTCAAACACCATTTAAAGGTGAAGTTTGCACAACAGGTCCCTTTAATAACTAGTCTCTCATCTTCAGTCTGAAAAAAACTAAAATCCTCTTGAGGTCAAACTGAACTAAAGCATAAACTTGTCAAGTCAAGTCACATTTATTCATACAGTGCTTTATACAATACAGATGTGTCAAAGCAGCTTCACAGTGTCAAACAGGAAAAACGTGTGCTAATAATGCAAGAAGACAATAAAAGAGTCATTTTTTCCAGCTAAAGTCAGTTCATTGATGATTCAGTGATTCATCATTCAGTTCTGTTCTCTTCAATAGTGTCTGTGCAATCAGTCAAGCGTCTCAAACTAAACAAGACAAAGATACAAAACTCCATCGGTGGCAGAAATGGAGAAAAAAAAACCTTGGGAGAAACCAGACTCAGTCAGGGGCCAGTTCTCGTACATGGAAAAAGTTTTAAAGCTTTTCAAATGTAGTGTAAAAGATGTAAAAATACATCGGTGGCATAAAATAAATATATATATATATATATATATATATATATATATATATTATACTATATATATATATATATATATATATATATACACACACACACACATACAACTTATCCGCATACATACAGTGATATACACTACATAGTAAATCTCAACTGCTTGATTGTTTATATCATCATAAAATATAACTTATATTATCATCCAGCTCTAATCTGATAAACACAACTGTCCTTCTTAATGCTCTTCAGCTCAAGTACAGCAGACAGTTTCATGATAATTATACCAACAAACCCTCAGTGACATCATGTCTGCTCCGTCTGACACGTGAAGAACAGAAGCTTCATTGATCAAAACGGGAGAAATCTAGATGAGAGATGAGACGTTTGTTTAAATCCCTCACCGCGGGCCTGCGTTTGACCCGAGCGCAGAAGAACAAGAGGCTTTTCTGTTCTGAGCTGTTTCTGAGAGTCATCTGAGATCAGAATGGAGTCTTTGATCCTTCACAGAGCTTCCACAGATCCTCTAAACATCAGTAAACTCATCTTCTATCTGAAACGCCTCATAATCCACAGACTGAAGTGTGTTTATGATGCTTTCATCACTGAGCACGTGTTTGAACACAGACATCAGGCCTTCACCGCAGCAGGAACCCAGTGTAGAATGAGGAACGTGTGCGGAGTAAACAGAGAAAACACAGAACAGAACATCAGTGTCTCAGCAATGGATGCTCTGCAGTGAATGGGTGCCGTCAGAATGAGAGTCCAAACAGCTGATAAAAACATCACAATAATCCACAAGTAATCCACACACTCCAGTCCATCTCATCTGGAGAAGACATCAGTGAAACACATCTGAAGAGTTTTTAACTCAAATACATAGAGTCTATAATCCACATAACACTTCAGCAGTTAAGATGCATCTCCTGTCGTCTCTCAAATACATCAAAAGTCTAGAATATTTGTTTAATAAACACTTCCTCCAGTGCAGATTTCTCTCCTGATTCACACCAGAACCATCTCACTGTTGTATTAGTTGTCTCTCACATCAAAATCATTTGTTTCTTGTTTTTTTTTTTTTCTTCTCCAGATGTTCACTGATGGACTGGAGTGCTGTGGATTACTTGTGGATTATTGTGTGTTTTTATCAGCTGTTTGGACTCTCATTCTGACGGCACCCATTCACTGCAGAGCATCCATTGCTGAGACACTGATGCAGTGCTACATTTCTACAAACCTGATGAAGAAACACACTCATCCTGATCTCAGACGAACTGAGGGTGAACACATTTCAGCAAATCATCGTTTTTGTGTGAACTATAGCTTTAACCAGAAAAACATTGCAACTTTCTAAAACCAGGGTTAGGTTATAGATGTTGTTTTGCATTCTGTCCTATTCTATTATGTTAGGTGCTGTCAAACACTCTCTTTCTTGATCACATATATCAAGTCTTCTGAGAAGGTTTTGATACTCAGAGACGCTGATGTGAGGCAGAAGAACCTGTGTGTTTTTGAGCTGAACTTGTGAAACTCACGTCTGCTCAACAGCGAGAAGAGCTTTTCACTCCTCCAGATGATTCCTATTACATTTCTACAGGAGCTTCCAAGAAAGATCGTGAGCCCATAAAACTTTGTGACTCTTCGATTTTGCAAGTTGTCTGTCGGTTTGTGAAACAGTGCTTTAAAAACCAGCATTCACATGGAAAGATAAACTCACAAACTAAAGCCGGATATGACTCAACTGATCGCTGATTATTGTTTGTGCCATATCAGCAGCAAAGGCTGTATTAATAGTGTTGTAGAAATTAAAATAATCATAATATACCTTTAATACATGACATACAGTATTTCTTTCCAGCAACTGCATGAAAGTGCAGGAATGATGTGAATGTGTGATGACGGCTGATCTGAGGTCAGAGCGAAGCTGGATTCTGGCGATGAATGTGGCTTTGCCTCGACAGAACATGAGAAACAACACAGAGCGGCCCACGCCGGCCTCTGCTTCATAAATAATGCCTCTTCTGGAACCAGATTATACCCTGACACTGTCAGACATCTGAACTTCTTCAGGATCTCTGTCTGGTGTCCAGTGTAAACATCTAAACACTCTTCAATCCAGACACACTGACTGGAGATGCACAATGACGCAAGATACAAATTCATCAAAGTGAAGAACAAACCCCTGCCTCTGGGGACAGACAGTGTTTGAATGAAGTTTATTTTCTGACTTGTTCTGTCTTTTTTCAGCATAAACTTCATTTTGATGAATTTCTCTGAAAGCGAGTGTCAGAAGAGCAGCGAGACTAAAGCGAACACAAACAGACGCGGCGCAGGACACGATGGATGATGAGTGGAGCTTTAAAACAGCCCTGTCTCACTTGATGACTGTAAAACACGCTGTGACCCTGTGACGCAAGCTGAAGAACGAGTCACACTTCCTCTGTAGAGACTCCTGAAGATTCCTCCAGGATACAGCACTATTCCTTACAAGGCATTCAACTCGTTCCAGAATAAAACATACACATTTCTGAGGAGGAGAAGAAAACAAGACCTAAAAAAATCACTGTGTGTGTGTGTGAGAGTGTGTGTGTGAGTTGTGTGTGTTGTGTGTGTGTGTGTGTGTGTGTGTGTGTGTTGTGTTGTGTGTGAAGAGAGTGTGTGTGTGTTGGTGTGCGTGTGTGTGTGTGTGTGTGTATGAGTGATGTGTGTGTAACCTGTGAAGCAGTGGTGTGACCCTTGGATCAGTGTGTGTGTGTGTGTGTGTGTGTGTGAGTGTGTGTGTGTGTGTTGTGTGTGTGTGTGTGTGTGTGTGTGTGTGTGTGTGTGTGTGTTGTGTGTGTGTGTGTGTGTGTGTGTGTGTGTGTGTGTGTGTGTGTGTGTTGTGTGTGTGTGGTGTGTGTGTGTGTGTGTGTGTGTGTTTTGTGTGTGTGTGTGTGTGTGCGTGTGTGTGTGTGTGTGTGTGTGTGTGTGTATAATGTGTATGAGTGATGTCCCCTGTGTAACCTGTGAAGCAGTGTGTCGGGTTGTGTGACCCCTGGATCAGTGTGTGTGTGTGTGTGTGTGTGTGTGTGTGTGTGTGTGTGTGTGTGTGTGTGTGTGTGTGTGTGTGTGTGTGTGTTTCCTGCAGCTCTGTGCCGTTTGCAGTGACTGGATCACGATACACTTTCTGTTTTTGGTAACACTTTATTTTAGGGTCTCTTAACTAGTTGCTTATAGCATGCATATTGGTCATTTATTAGTAGTAATTAAGCACATATTAATGCCTTATTCTACATCCCTAATCTTACCCCATACCTAAACTTAACAACTACCTTACTAGCTATTAATAAGCAGCAAATTAGGAATTTACTGAGGGAACAGTCACAGTTAATAGTGAATAAGTGTTCCCTATTCTAAAGTGTTCAGTCAGGAAACGAAGGTTTTTCTCCATCAGTGTTTAACCGGATTGTTTGCTAATGTTTTGGGATCTCTGCAGTGCAGCATGTATGTCGATCTATTGTTGCAGGATTCATTGTAGCAGCATGACATCATTTCCTCTCTGGCGTATGCACACATTACATACACACGCGAGTATGTGCTGCAGAACATGTCTGTCTCTCCGTCCCTGTCTCTCATCATCTTCCATCGGGACGTTACTGTTCCTGCCCAGATTGGGAACGAGGAGCTGAACTGAACCGTCCAGATTGGACAGAGATCTGAGCCTTGTGTGTTTATATCCTGCCAGAGACATATTTAGCTAATGATGTTTCCATTTTCATTGCCTTACAAGGCTCTTAAAAATAAGTCTGAGTAGATGAAAATAAGCCGCGCTGATAATATATCCAGCAGCAGAAATAGAGCGGCCCGCTGCCTTTTTAAAGAAGGAATCAAATGCTGGCGTGAGTAAAGATATCCTGCGGGATTCAGACGGATTCACACTACAGAGACTCGTCTTTCAAAAGTGAGTTAAATAAAGCAGGACGAGGCTTCAGGGCCGATGGGACAATGTCAAGTCAACTCAACTGTTTTTATCTGCGTTTCACAGAATGCATCGTTTCAAAGCAGCTTCACAGAGAATCATGATGTTAATGTTTATAATATCTTAATATCTTTATGTTTTATAGTTGCATTTATCAGATTAGAGCTGCACGATGATAGAGTTACGTTTAAAAATAAAATATCAAGTAGTTGAGATTTGCTGATATTGATTTATATGAGTGTAATGTGTGTATGCAGGATACAGTTACAGAAGCTACTTCAGAATATTAATAAAAACTGAAGTAGTATGTCAATGATACTAAAATAACACTGCTCTTCAGTTGTGTTGGTTAAGCTGGTTAAACTAGTTAAAACACAAGCATCACAACACAAAGTCATGCTGCACAGTAAAAAACTTATTTTAATCAACTAAAGTTCAATTGCTGCCTTTAATTTTGAATTATAATCAATAAAACTTGGCTTGGCTTTTAGGGTTAGGGTTAAATTATGTTAAACTGACTTTAAAAAATTTATATCACATAACATTAATTTCATATAACTTATAAAAAAAGCTGAAATCGCTTCACTTATTTTGATGCGTTACAGTAATGTGAAAACATCAGTTGACCTGACGAACTGAGAAAGTGATTTCAGAGAGAGGTTTTCTGTGCTCAGAGAGCAGAAGATCCAGATGTTTTGTGTTCATTGATCTTCTCCTGTGAGTGAACGAACATTAATGCCAAATCAAACACTGCAGACGTGTTTACAGATGTGTGTCAGTGACTGTGAGCTCATTCGGCCCCGGGCCCTTCAGCGCATGATGTAATGTGATTACATATCTGTGATAGAGTGCACACACACACACACACACACACACTAAACACTAAACACTAAATACACTCACACACTCAATCAAACACCCACATACTCACACACACACACACACACACACACACACACACACAAGCACACACACCACCACTGACAATATGATCACTAGGATAACTCTGCCACATCCACACAGCAATATTCATTAAATCATAAAAATGGCAAATTCAAAAAAATTCAAAAATAATTCTCAATTCAAGCTAAAACTTACTAAAAATGAATTAAATTGTTTAAAAATGCTAAATTCAAATAATAATAAAACAAAATAATTTAAAACTAACCTAAATTCATTAAACCATAAAAATAGCACATTTAAATAAATAATTTGAAAGTAATAACAAATTAACAATTACTAAAAATGAATCAAATGATAGAAATTCTAAATTAAAAAAGTTAGAATAAAGTATAAAACTAACTAAAATTCATGAAAACATAAAAAAAAATATTTTTTTACATTTAAATAAATCATGTTAAATTAAAAATGTTAAAAAACTAAAATGTAATAAATCATAAAAGATAATTTTGTTAAAAAACTAAAATGTAATAAATCATAAAAGATAAATGTGAAACAGATGTGAAATTAAAATAATGTTAAAAAAGGATTATATATTTTTGTGTTTGATTAATGTTAAAAAGTGTTATTTTTTTATGTGTTTGATGATGCTGTTTAAGTGAAACAAATTTTTTGTGTCACAGATTGTTTGTTTTAATTTTGAATTTTGTATTTTGGACTTTGGTTTTCGAAAAGTGAGATAGGGGATATGGAAAGCAGAGCTCTGACCTCTCTCTCTCCTGCTCCAGCAGGCTGTTGATCTTGAAGTCGCTGTGGTTCCTCTTCTCGTCCTCGAGGCGGTGGAGCGTCTGTCTGTGAGCTCGCTCCACCAGCAGCAGCTGCTCCAGCATCCGTCTGTAGGTCTCCCGCTGCTTCTCCACCAGCCTGTCCAGCTGACACACACAAACACGCTCAGAACACGCTCAGAGGACCTGCAGAGCTGGACGGAGACTCTCGTACCTCGCTCATGGGCTTCTCATAGATGTCCTCCTGCCAGCTGCCGGTCTTGTCCTGGATGGCGTCTCTCTGCAGCGCCTGCAGCACCTTCGGTGGTGTCACGAAGCCGTATTTGGCCTCCAGCAGAGCCAGATCGATTTTATCGGCTTTGAGGACAGTGATCACCTCGTCTCTGGCCTGCAGCAAACACACGCGTGTCATTAAAACACAGAAACACACTACGAATTCATTAGGTGAAGGGCTTTTGTGTTTGCATTTAAAACTGAATGAATATTAACTGCCTGGAGCTCTAATTAATCTTCCTTTTGTTATTAATTTGATCAGGGACTGACTCATGCCTCGTGTTAAAGGTGAGACAGCACAGGTGAACAGGTCAAACTTAACTAATGAACATCAACTTTCCCAGTTGATTGATTATATTAAGAATTTTTCAAGTTTACAAGTTTTCTGAAATGTTCTGTTTATATATGCAATAATATGCCATCATTTTCATTCATTTCCAGAACATAAATCTGAACATTACATAAAGCCAGGTTCATAATTCTAGTTTCTCATTGTTGACATGTTAGAGTTAAATGGTTTTACTGTGTTTATTTTTTTTTTATTTTTTTTTTTATCAATAAATAATATTTTTATGTCAACAGACAGAAAACACACATTTTCACCATGTTTTTAGCATTAACATGTTGTATAAATCAGTGTGAATGAAATATGAACAATCCCCACAGTAAAAACCTTCAGAATATAGAGAAGAATTAAACTGTAAGTTCTGGTGTATGTAAGTGCTGCAGAAGTGGAGAAAAAACTCTTTAAATAAAAGTTTTGACAGAAATCTACAGACGCTAATAGACAAAGTGCTATAAAATAAACATTTAGGATGTTTTCTATTCACTAGTCTGAAACAACACTTTATGAAAAGTTATTAGCCCAAAACTGACCAATGTATGAAGAAATGTCATGCCCATGTATGAACTTGTATATTTATTATACAGTAAAATGACTGTTACCAGGCAGACGATGATTACAATCAACTAATTTACTGTTTTTGGTGTAAGAAGTTTTCACGACATCAGTCTCAGGAGAATTTTTTACAATATGACTTGTCTAAAGGTCCGTACACATCTGTAATGATAGCTATAATGAAAACTGCATTACCTGCTGCAGACAATACTTTATTTAGTGCATGCTGCAGTTTTGACATCTGACACTTTATTTGATGATTATCTTTATTTTAGGTAGGATTGTTTTTGGTTTTCTTTGTTTGTTTTTTTTTTTTTTTGGATGGAGTAAGTTTGTTTGTGATTGGTTTGGATTTAATTATTCTCTTACAGTTACAGCAATTATTATTTTTCATTCTTGGTGTGAATGTGATAAAAATTAAATGTCAGATTCTTTTTTTCTTTCTTTTTTTCTTTCTCTGATGATGTACATCAGAGATGAATGGATTACTGAAAAACAACAAATGGTAGGCGGGACTTGATTCTGTGAATTGGTAGTTGATTGGATGTTGAGATGTGGGCGTGGCTCTCAACAGTGTATGCAGATGAGCGTGAGCCTGAAGGGCGGAGCCTAAGAGAGTAAATGATTGGAGAAATCCTGCATACGTCACCAGAGAGAAGATCCAGCTCTGACATTCTGATCCAACATAACCAGATCAACACATTTAAAAATGAAACGTGCACAGATGAAATTATTCACTATAAGATCTGACATGCATTTTGAGGTGACCTGCAGCTCTCCTTCCAGCATGCTGAGGAGGAAGAGCAGGTCGTCTCGAGACAGGTCTCGGCTCTTGGCTGCGGTTTGCTCTCTCTGCGTCGGGTTCCTCGGGATGGTGGCTGCGTCTTTATGAGCGCGTCTCGTCCCGTGGCTCTCAGACGTCTGCTGCCGCGCTCGTCCTCTGGGAGGAGACAGCTTCGGCTTCACCGCGTCCTCCAGACTGTTGCTACGGGAACGCATGATCGAGCTCCTGAGCGGGAAACAGAGAGGATTGTGGGAAACGGCACTTAATGAACACATCACAGTGTGCAAAACTAAAATCAAATCAAGTCACCTTCATATCTAGTGCACTTTATGCAATAGACCTTATTTTAAAGCAGCTTCACAGTAATAAACAGTAGAGTAACAGAATCAATGATGCACACTTTAAAGCTCTTCTCTTTTCAGATGTACTGTAAAACACTTTAGTTTCTATTGTAAAACAGCATAAAGCATATTTTACGAGTAGAGTTAGTTCTTTTTTCTTCATATAAAAGCAGCAGAAGTCTGTGAGACGAATGTGTTTGCACAGCATGTTCAGACCGATCAGCGCTGATCCACTAATAAAGCAGAGATGTACTCGGCACACACACACACACACACACACACACACACACACACACACACACACACACAGAATTAATCAGTCATGATGTCATCTATAAAACAAAGATGTCAGCCGTAGATCTGAATGAACTTGCAGGGCTAAACAATGCCTGTCACTCTCAGGGTTCTGTCACTT
Source organism: Cyprinus carpio (assembly GCF_018340385.1). NCBI lineage: Eukaryota > Metazoa > Chordata > Actinopteri > Cypriniformes > Cyprinidae > Cyprinus > Cyprinus carpio. The sequence continues at coordinate 20,431,451 of NC_056582.1, read as the reverse complement.
CGGTCTAGTTTATTCTTGGCTTTGGGACAGAGCACTCCCTTCTGAATAAAAACAGCTAAAACCAGCCTAAGCCGGTTTGATGGTTTTAGCTGGTCGTCCAGCTGGGTCAGAACTGGTCAGCAGGCTGGTTTTAGAGGTGTTTTGGCCACTTCTTTAGCTGGTCAGGCTGGGAGATCTGCTAAAACCAGCTAAGACCGGCTTAGACTGGTTTTAGCTGTTTTTTCCGCAGAGCTGACTCTCCTGTATTGTCCTTGTGTGAGCGTGTGTTCTCGAGTGTCCTCGGGCCGGGGTTCGGGGTTTTCATGTCTTGTTTCTCGTGTGAGCTCTTGTCTGGTGTGTTTAGTGAGCACTTGTTCATGTTTACGTCGGCCACGTGCTTCCATGCGGTCATATTTAGTGTGAACATGCTTAGCTGTGTGTTTTGTGAGCACATGGTTTTGTTTTGTTTGTTTCTGTGTGCCATGTGCT
>NC_056582.1:20420983-20428483 GCF_018340385.1 Cyprinus carpio | reverse complement strand
AAAAAATGAAGAGATGTCCCAAAGCACTATATTACTGTAGGTGCCACCTAAAATCATCAGGACTTTACCATTTTTGGAGCCGTTGAGATGGACTGACCTCATACACAAACCAGCAGACATACTCACAATCTTACGTCTGAGTACATTTAAAATGTTCTTGAAACCACAGAGGAGATAAACCAAATAATCAAGATATGACGTGTCGTTTACATATTTGGATCACAAAAAAACTCTACGAGGTTGAGAAGCTGTACTTTAGTTTAGAAGAGACATCATTATATCAACAAAACCAGAACCACCGCAATGTTTGTGAAACGTTTCATTTAGGTTTGACAATTGAGTCGAAGCACGAGAGCTTCTCATTAACACAACAACAACTGAGCGAGCAGCACGCACATCTCTCTTTCTTTATTTACGTCAAATTATATGAATGTCTTTTGAAAAGTAATGAAAATTAGACCTAATTCAGAAGTGGTTAAAGGAACAGTTCACCCAAAAATGATGATTTGCTGAAATCTACTCACCCTCAGTTCATCTGAGATCAGGATGAGTTTGTTTCTTCATCAGGTTTGTAGAAATGTAGCACTGCATCAGTGTCTCATCAATGGATGCTCTGCAGTGAATGGGTGCCGTCAGAATTAGAGTCCAAACAGCTGATAAAAACATCACAATAATCCACAAGTAATCCACAGCACTCCAGTCCATCAGTCAACATCTGGAGAAGACAAAAGATGAAACACATCCAGCATTAAGATGTTTTTTTGACAAAATTCATGGATTATATAATCCATAATATCACTTCCTCCAGTGAAAAAGTGCATCTGCTGTTGTCTCTCACATCAGAATCCAGACACATATTTGTTTAGAGCTGTTTAAGCGCTGCTTGATCTGTGCAGATTTCTCTCCTGATTCACACCAGAATACTTTTTCACTGGAGGAAGTGTTATTATGGATTATGGACTCTATGTATTTTAGTTAAAAGCGTCTTAATGCTGGATGTGTTTCATCTTTTGTCTTCTCCAGATGTTCACTGATGGACTGGAGTGCTGTGGATTACTTGTGGATTATTGTGATGTTTTTATCAGCAGAGTTTGGACTCTCATTCTGACGGCACCCATTCACTGCAGAGCATCCATTGCTGAGATGCAATGCTACATTTCTACAAACCTGATGAAGAAACAAACTCATCCTGATCTCAGATGAACTGAGGGTGAGTAGATTTCAGCAAATCATCATTTTTGGGTGAACTGTTCCTTAAATATTTGTCATATTTGTCATGTTCAAACACCTGCGGCATGAAGCACAGAGAGGAAGGCTGACAGTGTGTGTGTGTGTGTGTGTGTGTGTGTGTGTGTGTGTGTTAGTGACGGATCAGATGAGCTCAGCTGTGTGGGTTTGTTTGGTTCTGCTGGTCTTCATCACGTATCTGAGAGATGTGGCACCTCAGTACTGACCCGGATTCTGCTCATTCCTCAAACGAGACTGACGTTCATCCGCTGAACTACGACACGCCGGAGCTCGGATCATCACACACACCGATCACTGCTCTGCACCACTGTATTGACACACACTGCTGAAGTCACCATGGCAACAGAGGCTCGTCCCCGTGAGGTCTTAACGAGGGCCGGAGCTCATTTGGGAATTCCTGAACACTGAGCTAAAAACCTGCAAGTGCTCTTTCAATGCTGCTGGAACTCACGACGCACATTAAACACTGAAATAGAACTTCATACACTCCAGCTCACCGATTATTTTAAGATTTAAGTGTAATTATGATGAACACAGAGTCTCACGTCAGAAATGACCGTGATGAACTTCCTCACAGATGTTCTGGGAAAGCGTCCAGTGGGTCACGATCTGCGCTTACAGTACAGTATGTGCTGCTGCTGCTGTCGCCATGGAAATGACATCACATGACCTCAGTGTGTAAGATCCTCATGCCATTGTTTAAACACGCTGATGTGCGTCTAGAGTTTCCTCCAGTGCTGGGACACTGACACGGAAACAGAGAAAACCCCTTCATCTTCTGCGAAAACGGGAATTCAGATATCAGCCGACAGGTGCAGTGGGAATCATCTGACACACACACACACACACACTCACACACAAGAACACACACACACACACACACACACACACACACACACACACACACACACTCACACACAAGAACACACACACTCAGTGATCAGCAGATGGCAGCAGTGAGTGCAGCTCCTCTAATACTGATGGGTCAGCAACACTTCTCTGTGTGTGTGTGTGTGTGTGTGTGTGTGTGTGTGTGTGTGTGTGTGTGTGTGTGTGTGTGTGTGTGTGTGTGTGTGTGTGTGTGTGTGTGTGTGTGTGTATGCCTGCACGCACGCATTTTTGTGATTTATGAGGACACACATTTGTATAATGACATGGGCATGACATAGGTATTACAACCAGAAGATGATTTATGAGGACATTTTGAGTGTCCCCGTATTTCAAAAGTCTTATAAATCATTCAGAGTTTTTTCCTGAAAATCTAAAAATGCCTAAAGTTTTCTCTAAGGGGTAGGTTTTGGTGTAGTGTGTGTGTGTGTGTGTGTGTGTGTGAGAGAGAGAGAGAGAGAGAGAGAGAGTTTGTGCTGTAAAGTTTCCACCAATCGCTTCGACTTGTTTCTCAATATTAAGGAGAAAATATTTGAAAAAGGTACCTAACAACTTTCATTTTGGCACAGCATTAAATTTCACTTTTAAAATGCCCTGAAACTATAAAAGCACACAAATACAGTCTCAAATCAACTCATTCTTCCATTACACAAGCAAAGGTTTTCACTGTGTGTTTTTAAAGATTAATTATGATTGTACTGTAATTATCTCTACACTGATAAGAATGGTGTTTAATTTACTTTACAACAATTTCACGCAAAATTTTGTGCCATAAACATCCACAACATAATGCATCCCATAATGCACGGCACTGACTTTCCATTTCCTGTGTGATGAATCAGTTAGTTTCATTTATACAGAAAATTGCATTACTTTTTATTTCAGTGATGATAACTAAAGCTCATGTGACAACAGCGAGTGAAACTTTTATATCTCTGCATAGTGTTCAACATGCAATTGTTTTTAAATGAGTATGCAATGAACAGTTAATACTGTCATTGTGCACTAGTGTGTGTGTGTGTGTGTGTGTGCGTGTGTGTGTGTGTGTGTGTGTGTGTGTGTGTGTGTGTGTGTGTGTTTGCATTCATCTGTAAACGATGAGAATAATGTCTCTCTGGATCATCTTTCACGTCTGTTTTCTTCTCATTTTGCTTCATCAGATCATGAACAGGTTCAACATGCTTCTGAAGCGCTTCAGTGTGTGAATGAGGCTGATATGAGCTGCTGTCTGTGTTTAATTACCGTCTGCACAATTACTCGGAGATTCACTAATTAATGCCAGTAATTAATGCAAGCGCTATATTAATTAATACATGTCTGAATGAGCATGTGCAATGAGAGCGGAGCTAAAACTGCAACAACAAAAAACCTTACAGCAATATTTCAGTTTCAGACATAAAATTTGTGACTTATTTGTGATGCTCTGAGTCTGTCTTCAGTGCGTATGATCGGCTTGCAGCCTCGCAGATAAAATTAGGGTCACCTGATACCCCCGGACCGAGCAAAGGGTGTGAGACGCACAAAATACCGGCTACACGGCTAACCGGACATATGGAGCGCGTGCACCAACATGATGATTCTAGACTGTTCAACACGGCAGCATCTTGATTGATTGTGTCTTTCACAGCACTAACTTTAGCAAACCCAATCATCTGTCTGAACACGGCGAGATGAACACCTGCACCACTGAAGCTATCATCAAGTGTTACGACTTCTGGGTTAAACTGCTTATGGTTGGGCCATATGTGTCATTTTAATCATGGCACTGATACACTTACAGTAACTTCACAGCTCTTCATGAAAAAAAATAAAGAGAAACAAAATAAACCGAATTATCCGAATATAAAACCGTCAGTCTATTTGCATAATGAAGGATCGTCAATGTTAATAAAAACTTCCTGACTGCATCAGATAATAGTAATCAGGTTTATCATGACATCCAAAGATTCAAAACGGAACCAAAACCGGATTTCATAATCCTCAAAATCACAGCAAAACTAATCACTAACTTCAGCTAACAACTATTATACATATATCCCCATAAGGAACTGTAATATATGAAATATTTTGTCCTATATCTAGTGATTTAACATGTTTTACTTACTGTATAAGGCAATATATATATATATCTCTCTCTCTCTATATATATATATATATATTTTTTTTTTTTTTTCAATTTTCAAGATATTAGATTATAAAATGTATAAAATCTCCAAAGTAAAATTTGTATATGCACGTTAATAATATCTATATGATTTTTTTCAATATTTGTAGAAACCATATGTCAACAATATATATTTTGTTTATATATGCAACTTTATTAAAACAACGTGCATGCAAAAAAAGCTGTATGTTTACATACATTTTTGTAAAACAGAATCAATATATATATATATATATATATAGATATATATATATATATATATATATATATATATATATATATATATATTTATATATGTTTGTTTTTGTTTTTTTTATATCAACATGTATTGATGTGTTTGGATATATGTATCCAAAAATGTATTACACATATTTGTATGAGCTAGATAAAGTATATATGTTAATATATGAAATTGTTCCCATTTTTAACAGGTTCCATATATGTTTTTGCTTAATATGTCAGTATATTTCATATATGGAAATTTAATGCATGTATATTAGCGTACAGGTTTACCCGCATACAGTACATATACCCACATAAAGCCAAATACACTAACACTGAATCTCATCTGGCTGATGATTTATATTTTGCTTCAAATGTAAATGATCCCATCGTCCAGCTGTGACTAGAAGACATTTAGATATTATCAACATTAACATCATGAATTGTGCTTTGAAACAATGTGTGTGTGAAAAGCAACAAACAAATAAAACTGACGTGGCTTTACAGCACAAACGAGCCTATTTAATATTCAAATTATGCTTATTGAGAATGCATCTTATTGGCTGATTTACACTGTCACTGCTGCCAATGATCTCTTAGATTAGTTCTTTAGAGTGGATTTGCTTTACTTGCATGATCACAAATATATTCCATCAGTACAGATGCAGCTGGCTGCTTTAGCCTTGCACTAGTTCATGTGTAACTAGAGCTTCAGTCTGTGTCTGATCAATAGGTCATGAAGGGATCGCAGCAGAAGTAAACGCACCCCAGCGATGATCGTCCTCACAGACCCTGTAGTTTCTCTCTGCTCCTCATTGATCAGCTCCGTCTGCAGGAACATCTGCCTGCTCTTTAAAACACTCTGCTGTGTATTGATCCAAACGGAAATCAATCTCCAGCATTTAGCATTTCATTCAGAAAGTGCTGGAACAATGAGGACTGTACACAATGACACAAGACACTAGTGCACTGCATACTGTACACTACATCTGCAGCATATCATCAGGAACAAACAAACAAACGCTGCATTGTTCTGCTTGAAGGCTCATTGACACCGAGACCGAGTCTCTAAAAGAACAGCAAAGTCCACACAACAGCTGTAGTGATAACAACACAGAGGAACGATATCACTGCAGTCCGTTTCAAAATGAACTTTTCCAGCGGATGATAAAAACATTGACAGCCAATCAGAACCCTTCCTGCTTTAAAGAGCTCGAGCATTTAAAATAACAGACAACAAAACTGCAGAGTGATTAAAATAAATAGAACGTTACTGTATACTCATGTGGACGCTAATATAGTTATCATTGTAGTTATCGTTACAGTTATTGTTATAGATATCATTATTGTTTTCATTAATGTTATAGTTAATATGTTATAGATTATATCATTGTTAACATTATCGTTTCAATATAGTTAATTATCGTATAGTTAGTTATCAATCCGAAGCAGACTGTCGAATATCATAAAGAGCATAGTTATGCAGAAAGAATAGCTTGCGCAATTGTTTTAGTGACAGCTTCCAGTACACAAAAGACAACAACACACAGTCAAAAAAAATAAAAAATGTGCAGATAAATAAGTGTATTAAACAAGCTATAAATGATAATGGAATGGTTGAGTAAGATGCAGGGATTAGGATAGGTAACAAATAATATAAGGATATTGCACATTTTTATGTATAAGTGGGGGAACATTTAACGTGTTATGAGGTAGATTGCTTGGGGGGAAGAAACTGTTCTTGTGCCTGACTGTAACATTATTTGCTTGGCTCTGAAGCGCCGGCCAGATGGCAAGAGTTCACCATGGGGTAATGGGTGTTGAGAGGTATCCAGTGATTTTCTGAGCCTTTTCCTCACTCTGGCTGTATACAGTCTTGAAGGGTGGGCAGGGGAAGTACCATAATCCTTTCAGCAGTCCGAAACCGTTCTCTGTAGTCTTCTGATGTTGATTTTGTAGCTGAACCAAACCACACAGTTATTGAAGTGCACAGGACGTTCAATGACGGCTGAGTAGAACTGTTTCAGCAGCTCCTGTTTTAAACTTCCTCAGCTGGCGAAGGAAGAGTACAGCCTTTGTTGGGCCTTTTTAACAATGGAGTCAATGTGATTGTCCCCACTTTCAGGTCCTGAGAGATGGTGGTTCCAGGAATTAATGACTCCACTGCAGCCACAGTGCTGTTCATGATGGTGAGGTGGGGGAGTGCAGGGGGGTATTGTTCTGAAGTCCACACGATCATCTCCACTGTTTTAGCGTGTTAAGCTCCAGGTTGTTATGCACCAGACAGAAAAAAAAGCTGCTAAACCTCTGCTAACTCTGTCTGTAGCAGACTCGTCCGTCCTGGATGAGACGATGAGTGTGGTGTCGTCTGCAAACTTCAGGAGCTTGACAAAAGGGGTCTTTTGAGGTGCAGTCGTTATAGAACAACATCCATGAGGGGCACCAGTGTTGGTGGAGCAGCTGTTGGACATGAATTTCCCCAGGTCTCACTAGCTGTTGGCCTATTGTCAGAAAGTGGTGATCCACTGACAGATAGAACTAGGAACAGAGAGCTGGGTCAGTTTGGTCTGGAGGGCCTGTTGGGATGATGGTGTGGAAAGCCGAACTGAAGTCCCAAACAGGATCCTCACATAAGTCCCTGTTTTGTCCCGATGTTAGTGATCCCATTATTATTGTTGATCATCTCCACAGACCTGTTTGCTCGGTAAGCAAACTGCAGTCCAGTAAGGGTCCAGTGATGTCTTCAGATAAGCCAGAACCAGTTTTTCAAACGACTTCATGCGACAGACGGTTAGAGCCACAGGTCTGTAGTCGTTAAGTCCTGTAATCTTGGGTTTCTTTGGGAATGGGGATGATGGTGGAGCGTTTGAAGCATGGACGGCACTTCAACACAACTCCAGAGATCTGTTGAAGATGAACCCTTCTTTTTTTTTTTTTTTTCTGTGAAAAGATGGGGGCCAGCTGGTCAGCACAGGTTT